>NW_024377000.1:0-14838 GCF_016835505.1 Polypterus senegalus | reverse complement strand
TTTTGGTTTAACGTTTTCAATTTACAGAGCTGATTGTGTTTTTATCAGTTACTTGGGGAAAAAAAAAGCAAGGACTGCAGGACCTGCCCAAAATATATATTGAATATAAAACAGAAAGATAAAATAACAACACAGTTTAAAAAAACGCACCCAAAATTTTCCCCAACAATAAATTATTTCATCAAAGTGAAACACATGTTTAAAAGGGGTTTTTAACTCCTACCCCCATCATGAAATGAAAATTCAGGGATAAATCTCAGTATTTTACTTATTCAGAGAGCTGTAATATAAAGAATGTAATGGGACTGTGTCCATTTGGGAGGAAGAGACCCAAGTTTAAGAAGCAAGTAGTGATTAAAAAACATAGAGCACATAATGGTAGAAGATCAAATACAAAAAAAAAGCTTTTTAACGAACTTTTAATTACTTATGGGGATTTGAGAAACTGGTTAATTAAACGATTTTTAAATTTTAAGTTTATAATGTTCTATTTAAATGACAAAATAAACTACGGGATTAAAGGGGAAAAATGTCGAGATTGAAGTTGACATTTCGTGTTTTTTCCCCCACCGGGTGCCTTTTTTTTTTGTCCCCCTAATAAACTTTCATATGACCCCTTGGACAGTGGGTTTACAATTTTTCACGCAACTTTGATATGGGGACTTCTTTTTTTTTTCCCCGCACTGTGCAATTTTGTGAATGTGAGTTTCAAGTTTCCCAACACGTTTATGTAAAACCTATCAACTTCTTTTTGTTTATTATACCCCCGTTTTTTTTTGAACAAATAGTTGGGTTTTTTCCCTTTTCCCCCACTTTGGTATTTTGCTGAAATTTTTTTATTTTTTCCCCATGCTTTTCCCATTGTCTTTTTTACAGAAGGGCGCAAGGGGAATTTTTTAATTTATTTGAAAATTCAAATAGGGGGGTAATTTGGGAGGATTTCGTACTAACCCCGGGGCGAAAGAAAGGGTAGTTTTCCCGATCGATTTTGTAACGGAAGAACGGGAAGTTGGAGAAAGCAAATTCCTGCATCTGATTTTTTTGGCAAAATTTCCGGGTTTTTGGGTTTTCGATGTTATAGTGCAAATTCAAAAGCCAAGTTTTACATGGGGGCCCCTGGTCTTCCTAAAAAACCACCCACCAGCTCCCTTTGGGTTTTTTTGGTTTCCCCAAATTTTGGGGGGTTTTTAGTTTCAAACCCCTTAACAAAGTCCTTTATTAGGGGGCCCATACTGCCCCCCCTGCCCACCCCCGATGCAGGCCCATGATAGCAAAAATTTTCAGCAAACTTTGCACCCCCAGGGCTCAGGGGTTGTATTGGAAGTCCATGTATATAGATTGAACAGGGCCGGGGAAAATGCAGTCCCCAAGGGGGCTTCTGTGTTGCTGACCCCCCAATGTCGACTCCCGAAAATTCCCCGGAGACACACCTACTGAGGTCTGTCTGTAAGATAGTCCATGATCCATGCCACCAGGTATGAATCTACTTCCATCTCTGCCAGCTTGTCCCTAAAGAGCAGAGGTTGATGGTGTTGAAGGGTAGAGAAGTACAGAAACAAAATTCCTTACAGTACCACTGCCTTGTCCAAGTGGGGAGGGGAGGGGGTGTAGCATATAAATGATGGCACCCCTCCCCCCACCTTCCCCCTTTTGTAAGTGCAGGGGTTCAGGGGGGGGGGGACCTGTGGCCTCGGGGTGGAAAAAAAGGGCAGGCGCTTCATGGTCTTCATCACATGTGACGCCAGAGGTACAGGCTGGAAGTCATTCAGCTCACTAGAATAAAATCCCTTTTGGGACTGGGGTGATGCAAGATGTTTTCCAAACCCTTTGGGGACCTCCCCGTTCCAGGCTCAGTTTGAACATGCAGGGTGGGGGACCCCCAAACACGGGCCCTTTCAGCAGTCGGGGCATACTCCATCGGGATCCACTGCTTTGTTGGCACAAAGCCCCCAGCCCCCTGTTTTCCCGGGGCTGCTGTAATTTTGGTTGGGGAAACTTCCCTATGCTGGTATCAGCAGAAGGAGAGGGGGGGGAATTCCCCAGGTGAGAGTGGGTTAGGGGTCAAACCTGTTGAAGAAGGCATCTGGTTTGCTCCCCTTTCCCTGTCTCTTTTTCCCCTTGTGGCACCCCGCCGCTGCAGTCAGTGATGATCTTCATCCCATTTCCCCTACTTCCTTTCATGCTGCCATTCTGCAATTTTTTTCCAGCTTTCTCCCCCATTGTTTTTTCCCCTGCCCCTGAGTTGGGCTCAGAGCCCCTTCTCCACGCAAGTTTGGCCGAACCCTTTTAAAAAACACTTTCCCCTTTTAGTTCAAAAAAGGCCCCTTTATGTTTTTTAATGCATGGCTTGTTGTTAGGGGATAGCAGTGTACCGGGGGCAGTCAAAGGGGGACATTCTTTTTTTTGTACCCACTTTTTTGTCCTTTCTTTCCGCCCCCGGGGGTGGTTTTAAAAGGGCTTTTGGGGTCGATTTCCCCGTCGGTTGTGAAGGAGAGCTGAACGCACCCCAAGGAAAATGGGGCCCGCCCAGCTGTTATCTTCTGCTGCTGCTTTGTGAGCTGCATTTTCTTTTTTTGGCAATTTTTTTTAAAAGCCCGTACAACAGCTGTTCTTTTGCCACTTCGCCCTTTTCCCCGCTCCGATTGATTGTTGCTGGCTTGTTGCTGCGGGCCCAGCTGCATTTTCCCCGTTTGTCGCATCTTTTAAAAAGCCTGTACAGCAGCTGTATTTTGTCTCGCGGGACGCCAAAGTGTATTCCAGAAGATCACACCGCTTCCCAAGTTTTTTTTCTTAAAATTTGACAGAAAATGTCGGGCCGTATGGTGTTTTTTCACTCCCTGTGCTTCCACATATTTAATTTGTGGGACCCTTTTATTAATTGAGGACTGAGAGTGGGAAGGCAGTGATTAAAAACATCAAAATTTTGAGAAGGGGTTTTTGGCCTGCCTTCGGGAAACCTGCCCAAAATGGTTCCAGTAGGGAATAAATTATTTGATAGTCCCCTTTCATATCTTTTTAAAAAATCAGCTTTATTCTCAGAATTAATCAAAGTTAGTCTAATTTGTATTATGACATGGCCCCAAAAAAAAAAAAATATTTTGAGCTGTTGACCGATTAGTGTTTCACTGTTTAATTGTTTTCTGTACAAAAAAAAAGTTCTTTTAAAATTTTTTTTCTCCTTTCCCCAATTCCCCTTTCCCCTTAATTATTCTGTTTGTTTTTTTAAATTTCCCTCACTAACCTTTTATCTGTTTACTTTCCCCCTGTTTTAAGTATGGATTGGCTTTTTATAACAGCCCAAAAATAATTTAAAAAGCTTACTAAAAAACCCAAATAGCCCCAAACTGACAAGAGTAAAAAAAGAACATAAAATGATCACACTCTGTAGGTAAAAAAAACGGCAATACAAAAAAAACAGTTTATGATCCTTAAATGTGACATTGCAAAAACAAACAGCAAGAAAAAATAACCCTACAAATTAATCTTTAAAAGACTGATTATTACAAGGACCACAAAAAGAAAAAAAAATTCTATATATCTAAAAATCCAATGTCTGTCTGTATGTTTTGTCTGTTTTTTATGAGAGAACTACTTAACAGGGTTTAGATTGGATTTTTTTCATAATTTGCTTGAAATTCCAGTTGATTTTGGGGGGACTTGTCATCACCCCCCAAGTATCATAGCTTGTTTGCAAGAGGGTTTATTTTGGTAATCCGAGACAGAAGGGGGGCCGAGGGGAGGGGGAAACATGACGCCAGGGGTAGAGAGCTGGGGAGGCCCCCCAAACACTGCCAAACCCTTTTGTTCAACCCCCTACCTCTGGCCATGTTTTTGGAGCATATCTTGCCCCCACTTTGCTAGCTTATTTCCTTTTGTTTATTGGGTTTTAAAGTTTGGTCTGTTTCCCCCCGGGAAAAGTTTCTGGTTTAAAAAAAATAATCAATTTAAAATTAATTGTTATTTTAATATGTACCAAGATATCTACTATTTAAAAAAAACACTATGGTCTATATGCGGTCATTTAAAACAATCTGAGGCTTTGGTGCGTGGGTAGTTTCTTTGTTGATGCAAAAAAAAGAAAAGTGGGGGTGGAATTTGGGCTTGAGCCCCTTTAAAACCCAGACGGATATAAAGGTTCCAAAGACAGAGTCTGGAGAACCCCGGGTCGTAAAGAGATATTACCCCATGAATAGGGGGTGAAGGACATAAAAAAAAAAGATAGCAAATTTTTTTAATTAATTTTCTTTGACTAATGAATAAATAGGAGGGGAAATTATGAATTTTGGGTTATTTACATACTAATGTTCTATATTTTTTATTAGCGGGGTTTCCCAACAAGCAAAGATGCTATAAAATTTTCCCCAAAATAAACCCCCTGTTTTTTTTCTTCAAGTAAAAAGAGGATTCAATATATGACAAAAAAGTGTAAATTAATTTTTTTTCAGAGGGTCGTGAATAAAAAAATTAAAATCAAATTAAAATAATTTTTTTTTTTGTATTGGTAGAAAAATTTTTTACAATTGCTGAAATTTTAGCATCAGGCAATTATCACTCATCATTTTTCTTTAAAGTAGAATAGCTCGGGATATAAGATAGAATATTTATATCAGGTGACTGGGAAGAAAACACAATGTCGGTTTTTAAGGCTTTTAATTAAAAAAAAATCGAAGGTTAGCACTTTAAAAAGTTAACACAAAAGAGATGTTTGAGGGTATTTCCGTCCTTTTATTTTTTTTCAGCAAGTTTTTGACTGTAAAATTATCAAATTTTTGAAGCCGGGCTGATTATGGGGGTCAAAACCCACCATCAGGTTAGGGAGACCTTTATGGAAAACAGTTTATTCTCATTAGACTCAAAATGCTTTGGGTTTATTACAACAGTGTTCTTGTACACTATGACAAAAGGTAAACTGAAAATAGGTTAATTATTGAGTTGACTTAAAATAATTTTTTTAATTTTCGTGCTTTTAGCTCTGGTTTAAAAAAAATTTCAACATGAAAGGAAACTGCCCTCAATCTAGGTACTGGTCATTTTTAAAATTTTTTTAAAATGCAGTTTTTACAGTATGAAAAGAGGAATGCAAAAAAAAGTAAAAAAATGTGGCCCAGGGGTTTCATCTCTGATTCATTTTATTTCATTCTGTTTTTCCCTCCTCCTTTCTGGATAGTTTTCTGGGGGACACCCCCAACCCATGATTTTTTGAACATATGGCGACTTAATGTCCCCTTCCTTTTAAAAAAAACACAGGGTTTTTTCAAAAAGGAAAAGTGTTTTTGAATTTAAAAATTTTTTTTTAAAAAAAACTAGTTTAGCAAAAAAGAACTTTTGCCCCCCCACCCCCCGGTTTTTTTGGCCTTTTTGGGGCTTTTAATTTTCCCCGGGAAAAGAAGGGGGGGGAAAAATTGGGCGGGGGGGGAAATTTTTTTTTTAAAAAACCCCCACACCCCCGGTGACCCCCCCCCCACCCCACCCCGGGCCCCCATTTAAAAGCCCCTTAAAGGCAGAGCCGAAGGGCGCCCGTTGAATTTTTTTGTTTTTTTTTTGACCCCTTTTGTTATTTGATTTCTAAATTACGGGGCCGCCCAAAAACCTTTTGGGTTTTGTTTTAATTTTTAAGTGCTGGTCGAAATTCCGCCCGGGGGTGACGGGGCGGACCTTAATAAGTGCTGCGGAAAAATGAATGCCCATCCGGGCCCCTTCAGCGGTGCAACCGCCACCCCCGCATTTTTAGGGGGCCCGGTTTGGCGGCCCCAGGGTAAAACCCCGCTTCGAACCCCCCAAATGCAGAGGCGAGATATAAAGTCTAAAGTGTGACGGCCACCCGGAACGAGTGGGCCCCAAAAGGGCGCCTTTTGGTCCTTAAAGGGGGGCCCGGGGCGGGCTTATTAAACCCCCAGGGGGACCCGGAGTTAACCCCTCCAAAACAGGAGATCCTGGCCGCCCGCATCCCCGGGGGGCCACAGGCACTGGGGCAGACCCGGCGTTTGACCCGAGAAAACCCCCCGCCGGGCCTTTATTTTTGGGGAAGGGGCGTGGTTACCCCGGGGTCCCCCCCGAAGGCAACGGGTGGCCGGAAACGTTTGCCAACCCCCACCCAGCGGCCGGGGCCCTCCAATAAAGGAATGCCAGGTTTCCTGGAAGCCGACGCCGCCCGGGGCACCAACTGGGGGTCAGAAAGCACGAGTCCGGCACGGGGCCCCAGTTTCGACGCGGAACCCCGGAGGTTAAAGAAACCCGCCTCCGAAGGCCCAAACCCCCACCTCCAACCTGTCTCCCAACCCCCATGGGGCCGTTGGACCCGCCACCGGGTTGTTTTTGGCCCCTGGAAGCCCAAAAGGGGTGGTGTTATTCAAACACCGGTGGGCTTTGACTCGCACAAATTACTTTGACTTAAACCGGACAGGGTTTTCGCGCCCCCGGTCCTTTGTATGGGGGGCCTTTCAGCCCCGCTTTTACATCACGGAAGGGAAATTTTCCCAACTTGGGGTCGTTTTTCCCCCCCCCCCATTAATTTTGGGAAAGACTGGTTTTGGAAAAAAGGGAAAGCAAACCCCCCCGGGGTACGGTCTGGTTGGGGGGGGGGCCCCCTTTGCGCCCCGCCAGGCTCTGAGGCCCATAATGGCGGTCCCGGGGAAAGTTTCAGGCAGGGGCCCAGACCCGAAGCATCCCCCAGAAAGGGACGGGGGGAAACATTCCGCCAACCCCCAAAACCCCCTGAGCAATTTGGACCAATTTCGTCCACCCCTCGTTAAAAAGGGGAGCAGTGGGCGTTTGGGGTTTGCCGAAGGGTTGCTTGGGGGCGCTCCGTGACAGTTCTCCACGCAGCCCTTTTTTGTGCTGGAGAATAATCTTTTTTGGGTGGCAAACCACGGGGTAAATAAATTGCTAGTCCCGGCACCCCGGGGGGAGGTATGGCGTCCGCCCCTCCTGGTGCCCAGGGGCCCGAAAAACGGGAGAAAGCTCCGTTTTTACGGGGGAAAAAGGGGAGGTGGGGCGCCTGTAACCCTGTGGAATGAGATTGCCAAATTCCCAGGGGGGACCCCCCCTTTCGTCCCCCTCCCCCGATAGACCCCCCTTTACCAAAGGGGCGTGGACCCGAACCCCAAACGGGGCCACGTACATATTGGCCGATTTTACAACCCATCCCCAGGGCGGTTCCCCTCGCCCGCTCAAAGAATTCCCGGGAAAATTAGTCAACCTACAGAGGGAACCCCAAAAAGTTAGACAATATCCCTTCACCTCGTTCAGGAGGTTCCCAAAATTTCCGCAATAAAGCACCTGGGGCAACCCAAAAAAAGGGGGTGGCTTTTAACCGCCTTAAAAAGTACCCCAAGGGAGTGCCCGGGGGGAATTGGGCCGCTCCTACCCCGGTTTTTGCCCTCGGGTGCCCCTTCTCACGGGCTTTCCCTTTTTTTAAATTTAGGCTGGGGTTTTCCAAAAACCGGGGAAATATTGTTTTCCCCCGACAGGCTCCAAAAATCGGCTACCCTAAAGGGCCAAGTAACTCGCCAGGCAGGAGGCCCGGGGTTTTCGTCCCCTCCCCCCGGGGGTTCCCCCGGGGGGCAATATTCTCATTCCCCCCACCCAAGTTTAAACCACTGGAGGGGGCCCTTGAGGAAGGGAAGGGGGTCCCCGTTTAGTTGCAACCCAATACCCAGCGAGGATCTACCGTAATTTGTTGAAAAACCTGGAAGGACAGGAGGGGTCTCCCACATTAGATCCCCCCCCTTGTTGGCCGCAAGGGCGAAACTGAACACCGGCGAGAGATAAAAACCCCGGCTATCCCGCCATCCCCCAGGGCAGCCCAACGGGGGGGACCTCGCGATTGCCACCATATGTCCCGACCCAGGGTGGGAGGCCCCGGGCCGGAGGCAAAACGCCCAAGTGGAACTGGAGGTCAAAATTAATGGACATTTGAGAAAACCAAGCCCGGGCCAGCCCAATCGCCCCGTTGCCGGCGGTCCGAGGTTCGAGTGACTTTGACGCTAAAAGGCCTCCAAGTTCGCGCCACCCAAGCCCCCCAAAAAGGACCTACTGGGGTGGGGGGCCTTCTTTCTCCATATGCGAAGGGTTTTGGGAAAATTCCCCCGGCCCGGAAAAAAAAAGGCCTTTGCCCCCTAGTGGACATTGGGAATACAAAGGTCCTCCCATTTGGGGCGGGGGCCCCCCAACCTTTTAATGTCTGGTGGATGAGGCGAAGCCCCCCCCAACATAGGCCACCTACCAAGACCAACGCCATTTATTCCCCACCTGGGAGGGGAAACCGGTCTCTGCTGTCCTCCCCCACCTAAGGCCAGCCTCCGATTAACCCCCGTAAATGTTTTTGGTTAAAGGGGGAAGTATTTGGCACCTTTTGGGGCGAGGACAGGTGGACCCCCAAAGTTCAAAGTCAAAGAATCCTGGGTGGCCCCGCCCCAATACCAAAAAGACAGGTGCGGCTTTTTCGGCGGGTACCCCCCGGGTTGACTGCTTTTTTCCGGGGGGGCAGCACCCACTAATTTAACAAAAAGGCGCCCCTGCATGTGGTAAGGGCGACAAGGGGAAAACGATTCTGACCTGGGCCCCCGGCACCTGTATTAAGGACCCCCGATTTTTTGGGTGCCTTTATCCTCCAGACCCCGCCTCGAAAGGCCGGGCCCTTTAGCCCGGGGTGGTGCCGAACCCCCGGATTACCTCAGAAACTGCTGGACCGGGGGCCAGGTGCGCAGTGGAAGGCCCCGGCCCAAAAGGGCCCTGAAACTCCCGTACTACCCGTTGGGGGGCCAATTTACTTGGTGACTATCAAGGCGCTGGGTTCCCTCCCAAAAAGTTAATCCCCCGGGGGCCCGGTGGGTTTTATTCAGCCCTTTTCACGGGGCACACCCGCAGGCCCAGCCAATGCGATGCCCCTCCCCAAAACCCCTCGTTGGTCCACCCCCCTCGGGTTTGGGCGGGGGTCGGTCACGTGCCCAGAGGAGGCCGCGGGCCAAAAAGCTTGGCCGGGGGGGTGGGGGCTAACCTTTTTCCCTTTTTCTTTGGGGGGCTGCCATCGCCTTCCCCGAGTTTCCCTTCCCTTCCTGCACCTTGCGCGCAGTCCCATCCCCCCTCACGCCCCTTCCCCCGCATTTCCAATTCCGGGCCCCCCCCTATAATCCGAACACCTCGAAGGGGGTGTATATGAACTTTTGTTTTTAGACCGCCCTTTTTGAATTATTGTGGATTTTCTACAAAAGAAAAAAAAACCCAAACCTTTATGTGTTTGTTCTAAACTTTTACAGTGTAAAAAACCTAAAATTTTACCCTAAAAAGTTTTTTGTCCCCTTTCCTTTTATGAACCATTTTAAAAAAACAGTCTCCCAAACCCCTGTACTAATTCCTTTTTTTAAACACTTCAACGTGTCACATCTTTAATTTTTTTTGTTTAAACTGTATGGTCAGCTCTTTTTAATCTTTCCTCAATTCAAACCTTTATTGGGAAACGAGTCGTTTTTACCTTTTTGGGCTGCCCGTGCCTGGACCAAAACTGACATCTTTGATAACCCCACCAGTCATTATGTTGGCTCCCCCTTGACTCCCCCATGTTTTAACCTCATTCCCCGTTTTACCCTTAATTTTCAAATTCAAAGTCAATAGCATAAACCTTTTTCTTATAAGGTGTACTGCCCTTTGTTTTAAAACCGCATTTTTTTACTATTGTAATACTTTTTTTAAAAGGAAAAAGGCCCCCCCTGTTGTTTTGCCCGGATGGAACTCTGGGAAACGTGTCTTTTTTTATTTACTTATTTTAGTTTGTGGCTTTTGATTTTTTTTTAATATTCCTTCCCTTTTACTTTTTTTTTGAGGACATGGCCAGGGTTAGCACTGCCCCCAGCCGGGCCGGCCCCTAATCAGTCCGAAAACCGTTTTCCCGCCAAAAAACCCTTCATGGAATTTTTTAAAAATTTCTTTTTACCCTTTAAAACAAAGTTTGGGGCTTTTTTAAAATTGTTTAAAAACCAAATTTAAAAAACCCCCCCCCCCCCCCCCCCCCCCCCCCCCCCCCCCCCCCCCCCCCCCCCCCCCCCCCCCCCCCCCCCCCCCCCCCCCCCCCCCCCCCCCCCCCCCCCCCCCCCGCCCCCCCCCCCCCCCCCCCCCCCCCCCCCCCTTGTCCCCAAATTAAACCCAAAAAAAAATTTTTTTTGGATTTGGGGTTTTTTTTTTTTAATCTGAAATTTTTTTTTTCATTTTTTTATTTAAAAAACAAAAAAAATTTTTGAAACCCTTTAAAAAAACCCACCAATAAAACAGAAAATTGAAAAACCTTTTTCTGGCAACAAAAGAAAAAAAACCAAAGACCCCAAGGATCCTAACCAAAAAAATTTTTCCCAATGTACAGCACTTCACAATGCTCAAAACAACACAAAATCATCCTTTACCTATCTTTATTTTTTTTGTTTTTCTGCCCCCTTACCCTTTTGCTTGAATTCCCCTTTTCCCCCCAACTCACCTCCCTGTGAGGCCCCTTTTTAAGACCGGATGGCTCCGGTGCCCCCTGGTCCCCTGCAGCACTTCCTGGTGGGGTGGGGGGCCACCATGGCTTCTGAACCATCCAGTCACCACCGGGGGCCCGGGCCCCCCACAAGGTTGAGTTTTCCCCTCTGTGGTTCCCCAACCCGGGGTGCCCCGCACACGGGGGTGGAATTCCCCCTCCCACACCTGTTTTCCCCAGCCTCCTGAGTCAAACTGATGCTTTTTTATAAGTTTTGAATGGAATCCCCACAACTCATTTTTTTATCATTCGGAATGAGCCCTGAAAGGACCTGAGTGTGTTTTGACTTACCCCCATGCTGCGGGAATTAATAAAAGGTTTTTTTTACTTCAGAAATTTGTTATGTTACTTGTTACTTTAAAATCAGACTATTTTACTTTTAATGTTCCCTACTGCCCCCAAGATTGTTTTGCTGGTTTTTTTTTTTTTAGCTCATTAACATAAATATATCTATTTATTAAATATTGGAAAATTTTTTCCACCAAAAAAAAGGGAATAATGATCACCCAGGGCCTCTAGAAATTTTCTTTAGCTCCCTTGGGTGCTGAAAGTGTGTCAAAGCAAATACATAAGGCTCCAAAATGCAATAAACATTTGCAGACTAAAAATTTCTTGCTTGGGTGTTTTTGGTTTTTCATTATTCGGGTGAAACTACTTTTTTAAACAGGTTTCTATAGGGCAAAAACCCCCCTTTTAAACCCGAAAAGGGTTTTTGAAATCAGGTTTCGTAAATAAAATTAGAATCAACAAAATGTAAGTGTATTGATTGTAAACTTCCTGCTTATGGTTTGTTCAAAATTTTAAACCCTTTTTTTCCATCTTAATAACAAACATATTCAATTTAAATATAACTTGTTCAGTTGTTTTTGTTTTAAAGAGATTAAATGCTGATTGTGCCTGTTTTTTCATGAAAAGTCCCTCATTTAACCTCCCCTCATGTAAAAACGTGCATCCGTTTGGTAAACGTTCCATTTTCAAATTGGGGTTAAAAAACCCTAAACTTGACGCCAAGCCAGCATTTCCCACGGTCCCCTCCTCTTAAAGGTTCTCCGCCATTTTTGCAGACTGGGAGCACCCACCATCAAAGCAATGCTACTGTTCCTGTGTGGTTTTCTTTTTGACCCAAACCCTTTTCCCGGGTTTTATAAATACACTGAAATTAACTGCATATTGTTTATTAGTTTAATGATGTGATTGAAATTAACCTGTAAAATATAATGGTCCAGGAATGGTCAAACTTTCAAAACCATAGCTGCTTTAGTAAAAACCCATACGCTTAACTGCCCCTTTCTTCTTCTTTCAACTGCTCCCATTAGGTTGCCACAGGACATTTTTTTCCATATTACTCACTGCACCACTGGGAGCTGATGGGGAAGAGTTTCGGTATACAACATCAAGACATGCTGCCTCAGCCATGTTTCCCTTTTAAACTGCTTCTCCCCGGGCAAATTTAAAAACCACTGTCGGACCTCAGGGTTCAAAAAGAGTTACACCCCAAGAGCTCAAACACACTCTATCACCCATCAACTGCTCCTTGTAGCTGTTTTACTTGAAAGCTTTGTGAGGTAATTGACTTATGATAAGTTATAATATTGCACAACCTGAGACACTTTATAAAGCGTGTATTTAAAATGATGGGGATATCATTTTTAAAATGAAAACCCCAAAAAATGTTTTTTATATTATACAGATAAAACTTTAACTTTTTTTTAAATAATCTAATTTTAAAATTAAAGGAATGATGTTCCCCCCTTTGCAAGGATATGGGTTTTTTTTCACAGATTGTTTTGCCCACTGTATGCTTCACTGGACTGGTGTGGGATAGAAAAATTAAACATGTACTACGAAGATATTTCAATGTTCCTAAACGTTTTTGAATAATCGCTTCTAAGCCTTCTATTACAGGCTGGTTTGGGGGTTATATGTTTGAAAGAAATATTCTGCAATAAATTATAAAAAGGTGCACACAATCACCCCACTGTTTTCCCAGTTCGTACCCAAATAGCTTTCCTTGAAAAAAATGGTGGGCTAAATCCCCTTTTCATCCTTTTTTGATATGTAAACGTTTTTTTAAATTTTGTGCACTGTGCATTTTTGTGAACTTGAGTTTTCTTTCCCCCACAATATGTCACTCGATCGACTTCCTTTGTTGTTTATACCCTTTTTCCAACAAATGACTTTTTTTCCCCTTGGTTTTCCTGAATTTCTATATTCCCCGTTTTTCTCATTGTTTTTTACAAAACGTTGAGTTTAAGGGGGCTTTTATATTGTTTTGCTTTTAAAAGGCGAATTTTGGGGGGGGTTGGGGCAGGCGGGCCCTGCAGGGGGTTTTTCCCCTGATGGGGTTTTGTAGCAGAACAGGGGAATTTTGATAGCAAATCGGGATTTTTCTTGGCATTTTCCAGCTTTTTTTACGCCATGTTATTAAGGGAGTTCAGCGGCTTATGGCCCCCGGTGTATTAACGATTTAAATCTTGTTAATTAACTCCGTGCCTTTTGTTCCACTTATTTTTATTAGAAGAATAAAAGATTTCAAAAAAAACCCTTTAAAGTTTCCCAAATTTCCCAAAACCCTAAATTCATTAGTCTCCAAAAAAAAATAAACAAAAACATTTATTTTATGCCTTTTTCCCAAAAAATGTAGCCAAAGTGCTTTACATGATGAAGAAAGAAAAAAGACAAAAAAAAATGAAAAAAATAAGGGGCAAATTAAATAAAAAGTAAGGCCATGGCTGGGGGGACAGAAAAAAAAAAAACCCATAGCTGGAGAAAAAAAAAAAAAATCTCAGGGGTTCCAGGCCATGAGGGGCCCACCCCCCGGCATTCACCCAACATAAATAACCTCAATCAGTCCTCATTGTTTCCAGGATCACATGAAAGAATTTGATGATGATGGCAGGAAATTTGGCCTTTTAAAATTTTAAAGCAGGGGTGTCACGGGTTATTTGGTGGTGGTGGTGGGGCACCACCACAGAAAAATTTGGAAAAAAAACAGAAGAGAAAGTAGGGGTTGTAAAAATTTTGGGGCCACCATGAAAATAATGATAATTAATTAATATACAGGCATCAGGAATAAACTAAGATGAAGCTAGAGAAAACCATATTAAAGTAATGTGCAGCAGTCTTTTAAAGTTTTCCCACTGTATTAGCCTGGCAAATTCCTATTAAGTATTTCCAATTTTTTAGGTGTTGGGAAGGCCACTTTTTTTAATTTTGTGTTGGAATTCTGCAGACATTCCTTTGAAGATCTAAGGACGATTTGGAATAAAGTTGAAGACATTCCAAAATAAAAGATGGGAATTTTTTGGGCTTTGTAAACTATAACGGTTTTTTAAAGTCAATTTTAAATAACACGGAACCAATATAGTGACATAAAAACGGGAGAAATGTGCTTAACTTTTTTTTTCCCAGTTAAGTTTTTCACAGCTACATTCTGCACTAGTTGCAATAGATTGGTCTTTTTGGGGAAACCGAGAGGGTGCATTTCAGTCATTGTTGACTAAAACAAAAGCTGAACGATTTCTCGCATCTTGCAATGTTATAAGAGGTCTAACTTTTGCTATATTTCTTAAGTGAAAAATGTGTCCTAGTAATCTGATTAATATGTGATTTAAACTTCAGGTCAGATAATTTGATGGCGGCTGGGTTATCCCCCGGGGAAACCCCCGCTATGTTTTTCCGGGGAGCAACTTTGGGCAGCTCAATCCCCCGGGGGCTTTTGGGGGCACCTCCCGGCCGCGTGATTCCTCAGCCCCCCTGGCTCCATGGGGGGATAGGCTTTACAGCCTGGTTGGGAGCTGGGGTGGCCCCAGGGGGTGCTGCCAAATCTCAAGAACTTGGCTGGGCGAGCATTGATCCGAGGGTTTGGGCCAGGTGGTCAAACACCTGGAACACTCCGGTGGGCTATAAAAAGGGGCCCGCCTGCACCACCAAGGGCCCGAATTGGGAGGAAGAGGATAAGGTTTGGATGGGGAGGTGGGGCCAGAGGAAGGGGTGATTGTGCTCTGTTTAAAGTATTTTTGGGGGTTTTGGGGCCCGGGGACAGGGAAGCGTGCCCCCCCCGGGTGAAGAGTAAATAAAAGCCCTTGTGATTTTAAAGGCCTCTGATCAGTCTGTTTCGGTCGGGTATGTAGTGCCCTTTTTCACAAAATTTACCCCCAAATTTTCACCCTGTCTTGACTTTTAACCCTAATGTATCAGTTTATTTCAATAACCTATTTTATCTATTTTCCCACTAAAATTTATATTTTTCTTTTTTGTTTGAGAAAATGACTACCATCCATTCAGAAACACAAGAAGACTTTTGTCAGTGGGGGAAGCCCCAAGAAAAA
>NW_024376999.1:0-8307 GCF_016835505.1 Polypterus senegalus | reverse complement strand
TGAAAATCGAAATGCACCGCAGAACAGTGGTGTAATATGGTTTGTCATTGAATCTATAGATCTGATCGGATGTAAATTGCGATTCCGCATCAATGCCACATTATAGGACATTTCGTTACTGTTGTAAGTATAAACTTCGAAATGTACCAATTTAAATATTTAAGATGAATTGTAATCCTGTAAACTATACAAAATATTAAAATCACAGTGAACATTGTCAGATACTGTATATTCTTTCAGCATGTTTTATGTATGTATTGATTATTGGTGGTCCATTGCACTGTGAGCTCAAAATGTCAAAATGAAAAATCTGGTATGACAAAATATATTAGTAAAATCACAAAGTCATAAGGATTTCAGGTGTGAAAGGTTGAAAAGCTACAGTTGAAATATGTTTTGCAGCTATTTAGAAGTCTTTTAGTAATTAATTGTATTTATTTTCTGCTTTGCATGCTGCTTTTCTCATTGGGCAGCAACATGGCTAGATACAGGGCTTTGTTGGCTATGTGAATGGGGGACTTCTGTGCTACATTTGTCAAGATGTGCTGGTAAACCCACTTCAGGCACCTTGTGAACATGCCTTCTGCAGTACCTGCATCCACGGCTGGTTGGTGCATCTCCATAACTGCCCTGAGGACAGACAATCACTTGATGTTTCAGTGTTGCGGCCTTTATTCAGGTAGCTAAAACAACAAGACATAGTCTTTCATCACAGCAAGTTGAATTTTCAATGTAATACTCATTTTTCAGCCCAGTATTACACTGTGTATATATGCAAAGTTAAAACTGCCTGAGGACATTGCTTTCCTTCTCGTAAACTTTTCTTCACCATTGCCTTCAACATAGTTTTGTATTAATTCAGCACATTTTTACCTTTGATTTTAATTTTTAAAATGCTCTTTTAAATAGGTATTGAAGAATGACTTGAAACGATTGCAGAACCGATGCAGAAACAGAGAACATGGCTGTAATATGGTTTGTTCATTGAATCTATAGATCTGCATGAGCGGACTGTGAAGATTGCTGGATTCCATGCATCAATGCCGTGACGATCAATAGGACATTTTCAGTTACTGCTTGTACAGTATACAACTCGAAATGTACCCCAATTTAAATATTTAAGATGAATTGTAATCCTGTGTAACTATACAAAATATTAAAATCACAGTGAACATTGTCAGATACTGTATATTCTTTCAGCATTTTTTTGGGTATGTATTGATTATTGGTGGTCCATTGCACTGTGAGCTAAAAAATGTCAAAATGCAAAATCTGGTATGACAAAATATATTATAAAAATCACAAAGTCAAAAGGGATTTGGTGTGAAAGGTGGTAAAAGCTACGTTAAAAATATGTTTTGCAGCTATTGAAGTCTTTTAGTAATTAATTGTATTTATTTTCTGTTTTGCATGCTGCTTTTTTTCATTAGGCAAGCAACATGGCTATGATAGAGCGTTTTTGTTGGCTAGTGAATGAGGATTCTGTGCTACATTTGTCAAGATGTGCTGGTAAACCCACTTCAGGCACCTGAACATGCCTTCTGCAGTACCTGCATCCACGGCTGGTTGGTGCATTCCATAACTGTCCGGGAGGACAGACAATCACTTGATGTTTCAGTGTGCGGCCTTTATTCATAGCAAAACAACAAGACATAGTCTTTCATCACAGAAGTTGAATTTTCAAATGTAATACTCATTTTTCAGCCATATTACACTGTGTATATATGTAAAACCCTGAACATTGCTTTCCTTCTGTAAACTTTTCTTCACCATTGCCTTCAACATAGTTTTGTATTAATTCAGCTACTTTTACCTTTATTTTAATTTTTAAAAATGCTTTTTTAAATAGGTATTGAAGAATGACTTGAAACGTTGAGAACCGATGCAGAAACAGAGAACATGGCTGTAATATGGTTTGTTCACTTGAATCTATAGATCTGTATGAGCGGAATTGAAGATTGCGGGATTCCATGCAAATGCCTGGATCAATGGACATTTTCAATTACGCTTACGATATACATTCAAATGTACCTCAATTTAAATATTTTAAGATGAATTGTATTCCTGTGTAAACTATACAAAATATTAAAATCACAGTGAACAAAATATTAAAATCAAGGAAATTGTAATTTTATATCTCTTCAGCATGTTTTTATGTATGTATTGATTATTGGTGGTCCATTGCACTGTGAGCTCAAAAATGTCAAAATGCAAAATCTGGTATGACAAAATATATTAGAAAAATCCAAAGTAAAGTGGAAATTTCAGGTGTGAAAGTGTTTAGCACATTGAAATTGTTTTGCAGCTATTTAGATCTTTTAGTAATTAATTGTATTATTTTCTGCTTTGCAGCGCTTTTCTCATTGGCAAGCAAATGGGCTATGATATGAGGCTTTTGTAATTGTGAATGAGGACTGTGACTCATTTGTCAAAGATGTCTGGAAACCCACTTCGGGCCCTTGTGATACATGCCTTCTAGGCTACCTGCATCCAGCTGTTGGTGCCCATAACTGTCCTAGACAGACAATCACTTGATGTTTTTCCAGTGCTTATTTCAGGTACTAAAACAACAAGACATAGTCTTTTCATCACATGGTTAATTTCAAGTAATACTCTTTCAGCCCAGTATTACACTGTGTATATACAACTAAAAACGCTGATGACATTGCTTTCCTTTGCTAAACTTTTTCACCATGCTCTTTCAACATAGTTTTGTATTAATTCAGCACTTTTACCTTTGATTTTTAATTTTTAAAATGCTCTTAAGTGTAATTGAAGAATGACTTGAAACGATTGCAGAACCGATGGAAACAGAGAACATGCGTAATATGGTTTGTTCACTTGAATCTATAGATCTGCATGAGCGGGATGTGAAGATTGCTGATTCCATGCATCAATGCCCGTTACATTAATAGGACATTTTCAGTTACTGCTTTACAGTATACAACTTCAAGTACCCCAATTTAAATATTTTAAGATGAATTGTAACCATTGTAAACTATACAAAATATTAAAATCACAGTGAACATTGTCAGATACTGTATATTCCTTCAGCATGTTTTATGTAGTATTGATTATTGGTGGATCCATTGCACTGTGAGCTCAAAATTGTCAAAATGCAAAATCTGGTATGACAAAATATATTAGTAAAAATCCAAAGTCATAAGGATTTCAGGTGTGAAAGGTTGGTAAAAGCTACAGTTGAAAATGTTTTAGCTATTTAGAAGTCTTTTAGTAATTAATTGTATTATTTTCTGCTTTGTGCATGCTTTTCTACATTAGGCAAGCAACATGGTTGCTATGATAAGAGGCTTTGTTGGCTAATGTAATGGGGGACTTCTGTGCTACATTTGTCAAGATGTGCTGGTAAACCCACTTCAGGCACCTTGTGAACATGCCTTCTGCAGTACCTGCATCCACGGCTGGTTGGTGCATCTCCATAACTGTCCTGAGGACAGACAATCACTTGATGTTTCGTGTTCGGCCTTTATTCAGGTAGCTAAAACAACAAGACATAGTCTTTCATCACAGCAAGTTGAATTTTCAATGTAATACCTTTTTCAGCCCAGTATTACACTGTGTATATATGCAAAGTAAAACTGCCTGAGGACATTGCTTTCCTTCTGCGAACTTTTCTTCACATTGCCTTCAAAATAAGTTTTGTATTAATTCAGCACACTTTTACCTTTGATTTTAATTTTTAAAATGCTCTTTTAAATAGGTATATGAAGAATGACTTGAAACGATTGCAGAACCGATGCAGAAAGAGAACATGGCTGTAATATGGTTTGTTCACTTGAATCTATAGATTCTGCATGAGCGGACTTGAAGATTGCTGATTCCATGCATCAATGCCTTTACGAATAGGACATTTTAGTTACTGCTTGTACAGTATACAACTTGAAAATGTACCCCAATTTAAATATTTTAAGATGAATTGTAATCCTGTGTAAACTATACAAAATATTAAAATCACAGTGAACATTGTCAGATACTGTATATTCCTTCAGCATGTTTGTATAGTATTGATTATTGGTGGTCCATTGCACTGTAGCTCAAAAATGTCAAATGCAAAATCTGGTATGACAAAATATTAGTAAAAATCACAAAGTCAAGGATTTCAGTTAATTGTAAGCTCATTGAAATATGTTTTGGTTTTTTTTAAAAAATTTTTATGTTTAAAAAGGGGTTTTTAAATTCAACCCTTTTAAAATTTAAAATTTTTTTAAAAAGTTTTTAAATTAAAATTATTAAACCTTTTTAAAAAAAAAAAATTTTCCTGTAAATTTTTAAAATTTTTTTTTGGGACGAAAATTTTTAAATGAAATTTTATTTTAAGGGGGTTTTCTGTAAAAAAATTAAAACCCAAAATTAAAAATTATTTTTTTCCCTTTTTAAAAATTTGGGGGGGTAAACCCCAAAAAATTTTTTTTAAAAAATTTTTTTTGTATTAAAATTTTTTTTTGATTGGTTTTTTAAAAAAAAAAGGGGTAAAAAATTTTGGGGTTTTAAAAATTTTTTTTTCGTTTGAGGTTTAAAAAAGGCACTTAAATCTTTTTGGTTTTAAATACCTTTTTCTCTTTTTCCTGGGGAACCCCTTTTGGTTTTTTTGGCCCCTTTTTGGGTATAACCCCCTGTTTTTCAAATTGGAAAATTTTCCTTTTTTTTCTTTAAAACAAAAAGTTTTTTAAAATTTTTTCTGTCCCTTTTTACCTTTTTTTCATTTTTGTTTAATCAACTCCCAAAATTTTTTTTAAATTTAAATTTTTTTAAAATTTTAAATTTTTTAAACAGAAAAAATTTTTTTTTTTTTTTCCCTTTTAAATTTTTAATGTAAATTGGAAAATAAAAACCCTTTTTTAATAAATTTTATTTTTTTAAAGTTAAAAGATAAAAAATTTTAAATTTAAAAAGGAATTTTAAATTTTTTTTAAAAAAAATTTTAAAAACAAATCAATTTTTTAAATTTTTTTAGATTTTTGATTTTGGTTTTAAAAATTAAAAAAAAATTAAAAAATTCAAATTATTTTAAATTTTAATTTAAAAATTAATGTTTCTTTGAATTGGGAATACGTAAATATTTTGATAAAATAATTAGTTTTAAAACTTTATTTTGGTAAAGCTCAAAAAATGTTTGGTAAAAAGTTTTTAATAAGTTATTTTTTGAAGTTTTTTTAATAAATTCTTTAATGCTTTTTCTGTTGGAATGGATGTTACTTTCTGATGGGAAACACTTTAAATTTTTGTGGTAAAACCCCCGGTTTTTAAATGTCTGGAATTCACCATTTTTTTAAAACCTTTTCAGTACAAACACCCTTGGTTTTTCCCCCATAAAACTTAATTTACCATTGTTCATTATTTTAATTTCAAATCCCTTTTTTCCATTTAAAATTTTTTTAAAGCAAATAAATTCTTTCCTTTCGAACTTTCTTTACTTTCTTAAATTTTTTTTAAATTAACATACCTTGATTTTAAATTTAAAATTTTAAAAGGGAAAAGTTGAGTTTAAAATTAAAACAAAAAAGGGGAATTGTTTGTTCCTAATTATAGTTTCAGAGATTGTATTCTGGTAATTCGCCATAATCCCAGTAAATATTTTAGAATTGAACCTTGAATAAATTCAATTTCCAATTTAATTATTTTAGGTGTTTTTTAAAAACTAAAATATTAAAAAAAATTTGCAAATTGTAATCAATGTTATTATGGTAGATTTTTGGGTCCATTGAAATGTTAAAATTAAATTTAAATTTAAAAATATTTAAAATTTAAATTTTTTGGTAAATTGTAAGCTACAGTGTTTTTTTGGGGATTAGGAATTTTTAAAAATTTGTAATTAATTTTTTTATTTTTCATTGGAACACTTGGCTATGCAGAGCTTTGTTGGTTTAAATAGGCTGTGCTACTTTTCAAATTGCTGGAACCACTTGATTTTGGAAACCCTTTTCCTTCACGGGTGTTTCCCCTAACTTCTGAGCCAATAATACTGTTTTTATTCGTGAAAATTTTTCCCAAAACCTTAATTCCTTTAAATATTTTTTTAATATATATTATTTGCAATTTATTATTTTTTATTTAATAAATCTATAAATTTTCCCATATTAAAAAAACAAAGTTGTATATTTGTTTAACTTATATTGAAAAGTTGTTGGAAGTATTTTGACTTAAAAAGGCTAATAGGTTTATTTTTTCCAATACTCAAATTGTTTTAAAGGAAATTTAAATTAATCTTTAAAATCAATAAATTACATTTATTTTTTAATTTTCGTGAAATTAAAAATTTATATGGATCAATGTAAAATTGAAATTGTATACAAAATTTAAAAAAAAAATTAAAGTTTTATTATGGGGTATGAAAAATTATTTTTCAGCTATTTAGAAGTCTTTAGTAAAAATTTTATTGTTTTTCCCATTGGTTTTCTAGGGAAGCAATGTATCGGCTTTGTATTGTAGATTTGAATTTTTGTTTAAGAAAACCCTTGTCTTGTGAAACCTTTTTCCTCTTTCAGGGGTTAAACCTTTGGGGGAAATTTTTTTTCATTTAGTTAGGACAAAAAACCTTATTTAAAGGTTTTTTCAAGTATTTTCACCAAGTTTCAAAAAAATTTAAAATCTGACCTTTCTTGGGAAATTTTTAATTTTCAAAATTTTTTCAAATTTTCCTTTTTTTTAATTTTTAATTTTTAAAATTAAAGAAACTTCCTTGATTTAATTAAAAAAGCTTTTAAAATTGCTAAAATTTTGCTATGAGATAGTTGATATTTTATTTTGCCAAAATAGACTCATTAGATTCAGATACCTTCAGACAACAAATTTGACTTTTGAAACGATTTTTATTAAATTAAAATTTAAATATTTAAATGAAGAAAACCAAAAAAAACATCTGAAATTTTTTGTTACTTAATTCTTTAGATTTATGGAGTTTGAAATTATGGATCCAGTGATGGCTAAATCAGGAAATTTATGCTAATATAATTAAAGTCAAAGATTTAGTGTGAAGATGTTGGTAACCTGTAAACTATACAAATATTAAATACAGTTTTCAGACTACTTTATATCTTTAGTAATAATTTTGATTTTTGTTGGATGGTGCTTCCTGTGAGCCAAAAAGTAAAATGATAAATTGTTATGTAAAAATTTGAAATTTCAAGTTGGTTTAGGTAGCTTGAGAACAGTTAAAATCTGCTATAGAATTTTAGTAATAATCCATATTCTGTTGCAAAATTTGATTTTGGAAGAATGGCTTACATGGAGCTTTAAACCTATTGAATAGATTCTAAAATTTGTAATTTTGTAAACCCATTTTGCCAGTAATAGCTTGTACAGAACTAACGCGTGAGGATCTTAACTTTCATGGGCAAACTCTTCACATTGTTAATTATTTTGATACACAGTAGCTTTTCTTTAATTTAATGTCTTAAACTCATTTTTAGCCGTTTAATGAACTAAAAAAAACTGCTAGACAGGAATTGCTTTCAGGGTTTTTCTCCCATTTACCTGATAGTAGTTAAGTTCTGCCTTCATTTTGCTTTAAATTTAAATTTCAGTACTGTTTAATATACAACTTAAAGCCCATTTAAAATTTAAATGTTTAATAGGTTTGTTACTTGAATATTAGAATGAGGAACTGAAGATGCTGATATGCTTTTCCATGTTTAGATGATTGTTTTGCTGCACTTCAGCTCAAAATGCCCCAAAATAAATATTTAGATAATATAATGTAAAATCAAATAAAAAATTTTAAGTGAATTGGAACTAATTCAATGTTTTTGAAAATTGTATTCTAATTGTATTTTTTCAATTCATGTGAAATTCTATTGGAACAATTGTATGATACAAGATTTAGGTGTGAAAGTTGTAAAGCACTGAGAATTTTAAGTGTTGGAAACTAGTTAAAATTTTTTTCTGCTTTGCAGCTCTTCTATAGGCGATTGGTGTCATAGCTGTTAGGCAAGAAATCTGATTCAGTGTCCTTTTCATGCTAAACACTTCAGGCACCCATCAGCATTTACCTTCAGGTGTGTGCTTTCAGACGTATACGTGTATTTAAAGTTACTAGGACTTATTCGTTTACGAAACATTTTTTAACAGCATTAATTTTTTAAATCAACTTATTTAATTATTTTAAAAAGCTTTAAAATATGAGAATCTTTAAACTTTCAACCATTGCTCGAACATGGTTTCTGTATTTAACACTACTTTGATTTTCAATTTTAAAATTTTTAAATATTAAGAATGCTTGAAAGATTAGGGGACAGCCCCAAAAAAAAGGGAAATTTAAAAATTTTTTTTAAAAGGGAATTTAAAAAT
>NW_024376998.1:0-25000 GCF_016835505.1 Polypterus senegalus | reverse complement strand
GTACAGAACACAAAAATGCAAAATGGAGTTGCCTAAAACAATAAAGTAATCCAATGCAAACAAAGTCCCAAAACAAGAATCCAAAAAGTGGTCAAAAGACAAAGCAAAGATGTGCAAAATGCAATAAATTACAATAAGCACAGCAGAAACACAACAGCTCACAAAAACTCTCAAGCACATTCAAAACTGTGGAAGATACTCCAGATTTATAGGGCGGAGGGCACTTTGGGGAGCACCCACAAAACACATAGAATAGAGCACTGGCAAAGAAAACAAGTCAATAAACAAAAGTAACATTAACATACCTCAACAACCCAAACTTGAAGAAGAAACACATAAAAGAAGACTTTGTACCCCAGCCAGGGATGGAACCTGGGCTGAGAAATAACAGTGCAGTTTTTTGAGATAAATATGCACTTTCGATTTGCTTGTGTGATTTTGTTGGAGTTCTCACATAAATACAGAAGTAAATCAACATAATACAAAGCACATGGCTGGAAAGGTTTACTGTGATTTTTGAGAGTTAACCATACCCTGGGGAATGAAAGGTTATTGCAGAGGAAGACAAATACTGAGTTAAATGTATACAGTTGGTCCTCTTTTAAAATGGACGAATTTCATAATATTGGTGTTTATTTACTTGAAAATGATGTGTATAAGATATTTTATAATGTGTGTGTAATCTCAAGATGTTGATCAGTGCTTGGCTTAAAAAAACATACTTATTCTTTTTTTTTTGGTTTGTTTTTAAACTTTTATTTTCTGGACGTGCTCCGTGCCACATAGTCTCCATTATAAAGCACTAGTGTGGGCAAGATATTTTAAAAAAGGTGTAGGAAATGCTTCACTTTGGGATACAGTTTTATGTGGTAAACACATATATATCATGTTTATGAAGATATTACTGTGACTTGAAAGTTATCGTTTAATGTCAGTTGATTATATAAATAAAATCATCAAGCATACAATGCTCACATTTTTCCTGGTATGTCTTTGAAGTTTTTTTTAACATGTGCTGTGTGTAACATTATATTCTCTCAACAATGTTGAAGAAGTAGCCTTAATATTTATTTTTGTGTTACTTTGGATAAAACACACTGAATAGAGACATTTCATAGACATTTTTTTATGTTTACTTAAATTAATGGAAGTTTCATTTAGTGGTGATATACACAGGACATAAGGAACTTGTATTCTAAATAATATTTTAGTTAGTGTATTTAATAATTTCAACATTCTGCACCTTTAGAGCCTTTAAAGACCTCTATCAACTGTTTTGTATTTTAAATCAGTACAATATTTAATTCTCAACGCCTAAAACACTAGGCTCAGTCCCACCAGTACTGGTCATTCTATCTCCACCCCTTACCTTGGTGGTGGTGGTAGGCCCATAGGGCAGGATCTGGCTTTAAATTTTTTGCTAGTGATTATCTTCTCAAGTCCTAGCTCTAGGAGGACATGTGTGTGAGAGGTGGGAAGATCATCTCCAAGTCTGGCGTCATTAGCCTCTCCTGGAAAACGTGACATAATCACTGAAGGTAATAATGAAACAGCTGATGGTTAAAATTTTAGAAATATTAGCTTTCTGTACACTATACTATATATTGTTTTGACTAATTATTTTTCTTATTTTTATGTTATGTCTGTGGATTTTGTTTATTATTGATTAATTATGAACTGTCTCTTTAAGTTTGCATGTTTTCCCTTGTGCTCTGTGGGGGGTTCCCCAATTGGGGAGACCAACCAGATGTTATAGCACCTAGGTCCACCTTCTGGCTTTACATTCAAGGCAGAAGCAGCATTCAGCAGCCAAGCATTTTATTTTTCTGTGCGGTCGTGAGTATTGTTATTTGTTTTTGGATTTTCTGAGTTATGATTTTCTTGCCTTGTCCAATGATTCTATTTCTGGATTACGTTCTGGGACTTTGTTCATTTAGGATTGCCTTTTTAGGCAACTCCTTTTTGTCTCTTGTTTTGTATATTTCTATGTGTGTTAATAAATCTTCATAAAAAGAAGATCATTTTGAGGCATTTTTGTTCACAAGTTACACCATTCTTGACTTATGACAATTCTGCAGCATTAAACCCAAAATTGTTTTTACTCAACTGAACTTCAGGTAATTTCCACTTAGCAACTTCTGTTTTTAGTTTTGATGCAGGTGAATACAGAGCAACTGTCACTAATGATAAAGCATTGTACAGAATAATATAATACATATTTTCTTACCATTTTCAGTCTTTTTTATGCTTTCATTTGCCCATGTCACAGAATGTAACAGGCAGCACGTGCTGCGTTACTATAAGTTCCATTAAAAGTACATAGCTGGATCAGCAGTAAGCCATTTTCCTGAGCACTGAAATCCAATGCCTGTACTTTCCAGCATCCTAAGCATGATTTCCAGCTTTTAAAGAAGTTGGCAGCATTTTGAGTAATACCTTAGCAGAAACAGCATGTGTCACACAATCATCTCTTGGTGATGGATTTTTGTACCATTATTATACCTTTTCTACTTATTATTTCAGAAAAGGAGTGTAGGGCAGCCATGTACAGAATACAGTCCAGCTCCATATGCACAAAGCATTAAATCTTTCAACTTAAAATCTTTAATTGAGTGCTTTTTTTCTTGCTTAAAATTGTCCAAAATGTTTCCAGGGCAAGATTCAACCTGTGAACGTTGCAATCGAGTTCTAGCCTCATTGGGCCACATGTTCTGAGCATGCACCAAATTAACAGCATTTTGGACCAAAATCTTTGAATGTCTATCAGACAGCCTTGGTGTCACTATCACTCCTAATCCATTAACAGCTATGTTTGGTGTACTCAAAGAAAAGATTAAAGTGGAGAAGGACGAACAAATCGTAATTGCCTTTACTTCACTACTAACACATAGACTTATCTTGCTCAACTGGAAGAATCCCACCCCACTGCTTTTAAATCAATGAGTAACTGATGCCCGATAATACTGGAAATTTGAAAAAAATCAAGTTCATACTTAGAGGATCTGTTCAAAATTTTTTTTTAAAAAATGGCAGGATCTACCATTTCAGGGAGAAGGATACTCTTCCTTTCTTGCTGCTGTTAAAGAGTTGGCTCTCCTCTCTTTCTCTTGGGTATATATTGAATTTTGCTTTGCTTTGCTTTTTTTAAGTTTGATTGTATGGAATATTATCTGCTTCTAATTAAAATCAATAAAAAATTGATTTAAAAAAATCATTATGCCTTCTACAGCACAGGGTACATTATCAGAATCTGTTGAGTGTTTAAGCGTAGGATGACATAATGTGCATTTCCATTGTTCATACTTTAGCTTAAATTATTTGTGTTGTTTAAATTTAAATGAAATTAATATTTTTTCATTGAATGGCATTAATAACTTTATAAGAAAAATAAGTAATAACACATTAGGCAGTGTTTCTGATTTGCCATTAATGGACATTTATCAGTGCAAGTTCTGATATATATAAACAACCTCCATGTATTACCTTTGATTTCATGATTACACACATGATACCCCACTTTACATGAAAGTCATTCTTCAGTGCTACTTAGATTTGTATATGCTCAATTCCTCACTTAAAATTGTCCATTTTTGCATGTGAGTACACTTGCTGTATACAAAATGAATGGATTCCACCACAGCTCAAGACACATTTTAAACTAGAATTGCTTTGTTTGAGCAATCCTGGAGACATGCTTTATAGTCAGTTGCATATCATATCAGCTTTTCTCAAAAATTCTGTGTACCATGTATCAGATTATCAGTTACTTCTTTCCTCACTTCACATGATCAGACTCAGAAGTTCTTAACTTTGATATCTTAATGGAATAACTTCTACTCACCGCGTTTTTTAGAAAACAATGGAAAGAAAATAAATGAATAATACATTGCACAGAACAAGAGGGGAACATGCTAATTATTTTAACATCTGAAGGAGTAGTAATTCAGCTAAGGCATTTCCAACTGTTTTGGCTCCACTTTTCTTTTGCCTTTCTGATGCATCATTGTTGGTGCCTGTCTCGTTTGGTAGCACTATAGCTCCAGAGTTCATGCTCATGACAGACTACGAAAAAATATGTTTTTCCTAATTCATAGATATTGGATGTGCTTTTTCTTTTAGTGCTTTTAAAAACCTGTCAAAACAAGGTGAAACCAAACTCTAATCCTAATAATCGTTATTATTAATTAATTAAAGTATGACTTCTGTGAAATGCACTGCTTTGTTTTTTATGTCACAGTCACATGATGGCATGACTCACATGACATATGCATCATGTGCATAGAAACCACATGACAAATGAAAACTCTAAAGTAGACCTTGCCCCTAAAAATAAACACACAATATATGGTACCATGTAAAGCAATTACACAATATGGCAATGAGGTGACGTCCCCAAAATAATGTTAAAAAGACAAATAATCAGAAATAAAAACTAATAAAGTATTAATACCATGTAAAATTACTGCATTTACATTAAGATTTTTTGTTTATGCAAACCAATTTACAAAAGTGGACAACAAAATCGTGTAAACATCAGTCTGGACACGGGACAAGGTTACAAAACTGATCACCACAAGTGAGGAGCTCAGAACAAAACACAAGCTGGTTACAATAAATTTACTGAACAAGAAAGTCTTCAAATGTTTTGTAAACACATTGAGGGAGTCAGAATTTAAACTGAAGATGGGCTGCTTGCTTTACCAGTCAAGAGTGTGAACTAAGATCTGATACCACACAGAGGTGATATCACCAGACGCTGAGTGGTCAACAGCAGGCTTGAGTGGTCAAAAAGGAGCAAAGGACTTTAGAAGTGTTTCCATATATAGAGGTGCTGACCCACTGACTGTATAGGTAAGCATCAAGGAATCATTGGATCATTGAATGTAATTAATATCATACACCATGTTCTTCGTAGTGAGGTGCTTGGTTTCCACTAGGAGGTTACAGTATTTAATTTATTGTTAAAATATAATACAGGTGAGCCTGTTTGATTCATTCAGCTAGTGCTTCATTCAGCTTCATGATAAATTCTTACACAAAAAACTAAAAGTGTTATACTGATTAGAATTTTATTTAATGTGAAATTCTATCTTGTGCTTGCTACTGGCAAAATGTGTTCTGTCACCTTTGTGACCCTGTATGAGAGTGTCTTGAGAGTTTTCTATTTCACTTATTTTGCTGTATACCAACACCACTTTATTTATAAATGATATGGTTGCAGGATCATATCAATAAGTAGAAATTTTTCAGCCTAACAGTACTCAGATATACATAGCAAATCATCATTCCCTTTCTAATTTTCTTATCATCGATTTACAAGAATGAACAGGCAAACTCTAAGGAAATGAATGCAATGCAGAAGTTAAACCAGACTGAAATGGCACTTCATTTCGGGGTGCACATACACTTATTTATACTGAATACATTTTGAGAATGTCAAGGACCAGAGAACTTTTATATTATGAGAGGAAATTTTAGTTCCTTTAAACAAATGTGTACATTTAGAAATTCAGAACTGCAAACATGAGACATCCCAAACTTTGATTGAAATTGTGTTTATGTATCGCTGTACTCAATGAACAGAAATGGTAAATGTAAATGTCACCTAAATCATTTAAAGATTTATTAAAAAGACTGAAATGATGTCATGACAAAAGAAATTAAATACCTGTGTACAAAGCCGAAGCGGATGAATTTCTAATTTTGTGTAATTCGGTTAGTCTGTAAGTGTACAGTATATGCAAACATTTGTGTGATAATAACTACTTTCTCTAGTCCTATATATTTATCTATATATAATGTAATTTGTGTTTGCATTATTTGCCTATAATAAATGTATTTTACAGTTGTTCTAGGGCATTGGTTATCAAATAGATTTGTACCAGGGTCATATTCCCACACAGAAAATGCTCTTTAGAAAAGGACAGCTCAGGGTAAGTAAAACAACCAAATCCCACCCAGACCTCATTCTTGCACGAAAAGCTAAATCACTTTAATAATCACACTCATTTATTCACTCAGATCCCATCACCCTCTTATTCACATCACACGTTAAGTCTACTTAACGAATCGTCAAGTATATGTTGCAGTGAATTCGTTTGTGGTGTTTCATTCAAATTAACAAGTTCAATCATTTAAAATGATATATATATATATTTTTTGGTTGGACCAAATCACTAATGAGCAGGAAGCAACATGCAGATTTCGGACTGATATTTAAGTTGAAATTGAACTGTTACAACTACAATCCCTTTACCATTTTTTTAATTAGATGAAGGCCTAAGAGAAGGTTTATGGATGTGTTGAGAGAGGACATGCAGGTGATGGGTGAAACAGAGCAAGGACAGGAAAATATGGAAGAAGATGATCCACTATGGCAACCCCTAACGGGAGCAGCCGAAAGAAGAATAAGAAGATTTATATTATACTTAATATATTATATGTAAGTCCTAGTTGTTGGCTCCTAATTAATAAAAAAGAATGACTAAAAATAATTGATAAGCTAGTGAAGCACTGCAAAAAGTATGGAGCCCAGAAAAGGGACATGAAAAAAAACAAAACAGTTATTTCTAGTTTGTACAGTTCTTTTTGTGTACTGTACTCACAAGATCTTTTTTGCATGTTCATGAGTTTTTGATATGCTACACAATAAAACAGTTAAAGTTGTGGAAGCAGAACAGGTCTACCGAAAATATCCCCTAAAGGGATTCGTATATCCCAGAAACATTATTGTGTGTGTGTGTGCTAAAGTATCTAATGAGCATGTAACAATTTCTTGTGCACACATAGCAGAAACTTCTTTCTTAATTTCAAAGAAAACTACAGGTCATCACATTGCTTATTTCTGAGACAGTCAATAGAGTGAGCCTTCTGCTTAACTTAATAAGATTTATTTTAAATTAAGAAATTGGTTAGAACAAAGCAATGCAATTGGTCCTCTAGGATTATAATTGGCTGACCCTTATCTTATTTGTCTTATAATTTGACTGCTATTCTCATTTTGACACTCCTGCCCTGTTTGTTATGAAAGACTACTATAAATTAAAAAGAGTGATTAAAGAATAAATTAGATAGGTATTACTCCACCAAGGGAGAACCTGGAACGCAAACCCTAGTCTCCTTCTTTTGAGGCCAAAGTCACGCAGGGTAGATCAATGTAGTGATAGAAACTTGGCCCATTTGGGCGTTTGTTCACCGTGCAATGGATTGTTGCTCAGTCCAGGTGTTGTTCGCATTGTGTCTGATGATTGCTGGGTTAGGTTTCAACTTTCTCACGACCCTGCTCCAGATAAGCAGATTAAGAAGATGGATTGATGGATACTTATAACAGGGTCATACCAATTTATGCATCCACCCACCCATTGTCAAATATGACTGAAGGCCAGAGCATATCCCAGAGCATTGACAATGGAATGGTGCTATGGAGCCATGGAACATGGTGCAAGGAAAGAACAGGACATTGCAATAGTCCATCACAGGGCACATTCATATTGGGCTAATTTAATGTATGCTATTAGCCTAAAAGGAGATCGTTCCTCCCCCACACTATGCGACTCTTCAATTCCACCCGGGGGAGTAAATGCGAACATTCATTTTATTTTAATTTTTTTTCATTTTTATTACTATTTAATTTAATATTGTTTCTTTGTATCGGTATACTGCTGCTGGCTTATGTGAATTTTCCCTTGGGATTAATAAAGTATCTATCTATCTATCTATCTATCTATCTATCTATCTATCTATCTATCTATCTATCTATCTATCTATCTATCTAAAATAAAACTGTAGTACACTTAGAACAAAAAACAGCCCATGGAGATAACATGCAGTCTTTTCATTGGCTACCTAGACATTGATTCAAACCCAAGACTCGGGGGCTATGAAGGAGCAGGGCTATAGCCACTGCATTACTGCTTCAACAGCTGTACTGAATAAGATGTAAATGTGATCATTGTATTGTACTGAAAAAATGTCCAGATGATTTTAGCATTTTTAAAGCAAGTTGTAATTCTCACCTTGAAATGTTAGCAACTAAATATGGGCTTTTGCCATTTAAGTATATTAAATACTGAAGTCTACTAGCATTATGTTCTTTAAGGAATTTTATGTGACTCATAGCTTGCAAACTGTAAAGTTACTAGCAACTTCTAGTTGTTTCTGATATCCTATTTTTGTAAATACAGAGTTAAAGAAATGCAAGAGTGCGTGTTCTGTAGCTACATAAGCATGAGCTTGATAGGAGGCGCTTCACACAGCTTCTGTTCTCACCAAATGAGTACACATGCAGGGATAGGAGTATGTTTTTGGACGGATACCACTACAGTCGCCGTTGTCATTCAGCCATCTGTGTCCTTGCTTTATTGTTGTTGCCAGAGTTTAATCCAAATGAAATCTGGGTGACAAAGATCACATAAGAAGAAGAATGTGCAGAGGAAGAAAAGACAGCAACAAAACGTGCTTTAGTTAAAACTGCCAATTCTACAAAGCTAAAAACCCTTGCCCTGCCACATTATTAAACTGGCTTGAATGCAGATTTTTGCACAATTCTTTTTATCATAATGGCTTATAAATGATAAGTGGGGAAAATAAATTTGCAGCAGCAGAAAGAACACAGGCATGTATAACACAAGGACGCCATGATTCTGTACCATGAGTAATCAATATACTTTCAAAGGCCAAGCCTGTTGCTTATTTTTTCCTATTTTATATTCTAGGCAGGGCTTATGCTACTGTACTTAATTAATCACATGGCGTGGGAAAGTGGCTCTGGCAGAGGATGAGGCCAGCCCATCATCAGTCCTGGCGTACAAATGACTAAGGGAAAGCGGAAGGATGTCATGAAACCGTGTAGCTAAACTACAAGCGATCAAAAAAAGTGAGCGGAATTTAAAATACACACAATTACGCTTTGGAATAGTTTTTGTAACAGTCCGGCACTTATGCAAATGTTCTTAATTCCTTTCTTTAGAATGAGGTGTTTGCTAACAGATGAGTTTCTTCCGAATTGAAAAGAGACAACAAGCTGTGCAGCACTTTAAAAAGAAGGATCAGATCCAAAAAAGACAATCTTTAACTGGAAAACAAGCCGTAATACTCATTGCTTGTTTCACCACACAAAACACGCTCTTGTTCCGTTATGGGATGAATGAATGAATTAGATGAATCAGTTTTATTTGGGTAAAACCCTTCAAGGAGAAAGTTACTTTTTCACCATACGCAATTCCTCAAAGTACCCAGGCATAAAAAAAGCAAAATGCTTGTTGCATAACATAATTAAACAAATTAACAAAATAAGCTAAGCACAATTTAAATAATTAAGTAGCAGTAAGCCTGCTTGGAAAGGCGCCAGCAAGACATTAGAGAGACAGAGAGGGAGAGAGAGAGAGAGAGTGAGAGAGACTGAGAAAAAGATCACAGTGGCAAATAAATCAAAACAGGTTGTGTCTGTGAAAAGACTGTTTAGTGCATCACGTCATTGCTAGTTTTCCTTGGGGTGGATGGTGCGCAGAGGGGTTGTACAATGACAGAAAAAAGTATTCCAAAATAGCCTGAAAAAATGAAAGTCTGCTGCAGACTAGGAGTAAGTTTACATGTAATGTACTGTATATTATACTACTCATGAAAACTATAATGAATATTTATATACTGTGAGCCACTAGGGGATGTACCGCCACCTTAACCTGGACACAGACAGGCAGGAGACAGGTTTTGCCACACTACACACATTTATTTACAGTTTTACTTGCCCAAAATACCAGTCAGCACAACACACCAATACCATTAAGTTCCTACTTGCCGCCAGTCCTTCTCCCTCCACTCCTCCTCAGTCTTTGTTCTCTCCTTCCGACTCTGGCCAACTTATGGAGTGAAGCAGTTGCTAACGAACTTCTTTCCGGCCACACTTCCGGGTGTGGCAGAAGCATGACCAAATAAGGCCCTGGAAAGGTCCATGCACCCTCTGGGAAGATACTATCCCACCAAGACTCTCTCCCCCTGTCCTTCCACACTCTGGGTGTCCTGGACGGGTAAGGATTCCGGCCACCCACCACAATACACACACATATATCATAATATACTATATGTGGGCAGCACACTGGCACCTCCACTGTGTTTTACTGTTTCATCCATGTATCATTCATCAGTCTTTCAGCAAATAAACTGTTAGAGTGAAAAATTTCAAATTTTGAGTTATTGGTTGTCACAAACTCCACACAGAGCCATAGCAAGGTTTGGGGCAGCCACCCGTATATTTGGTTTCCTGGTTGCAAATTGCAAGTAAATGATAGCATAGATGTGCACAAAACCGAGTCCAAAACAGAACTGAGGGAATAGGGAAAAGATGGAGGCTTTTAAAGGGGAAGGCAGGAAGTGAGGTCAAAGGGGTTGGGCTCATAAGGGTCTTCAGCTATAGGCTCAAGCCTGGATGTGACATCACAGGGGCCGGAGCCAGCAAGGTCTTCTTCCATAGGCTCGGACCCGGAAGTGACGTCAAGAGGGCCAGGTGGAATCTCCCATGAATGGTCTGCAGGAAAGGGAGAAAAAGAGTCAGTGCACTCTGCCACATTCCAGTCTGATTCGAAATTGCCCTTACTCAAGCCCTTTAGCTGCCTCCTATGCACACGTGTGTGACATGGTCCAGAACACCCCCTGCCATTTTTCTACTCCCAAGCCCATGTGGTTTTGTGGGTAGATGAGTCATTTTGCCTTGTTTCCACCTCGGAAGAATTGCTTTTTTGGTTGCAAATGTTCCATGAAGACCATTTCTGATAAGACCTCTCTCAAGTGTATATAGTTGTATCAGGGTCCCAGTGTTGTGCTAATAGTGGTGCTGGACACCTTCCAGTTTTGAAGGGAAGTAAGCATGATGTGTTTTTCATTTGCTGCAGTCTTTTCCACAGCCAACCTCTTCATTTACTGTCTTCAGCATTGTCTGTGTGTTTGTACTTCTGCAGAAACAGCACATTCGGAAACACCTGCCTGCCAGGAAGCTTCTGCTTGGGACATAACTTGATGATGCAGAATGACCACCTTGCATCTTGTCACACTTTTGCCATAGTGTAAGATTTGCAGGTTAAGCCTCTACATTGACCCCCAACCTCACCTTTTTAATATGGCTATCCATTAACAAGTTGTATTTGCTTCACACAGTTGTTTTTCTTTTCACTACACCTTCTTTATTGATGACTAGCACCTGTTTGTTACAAGTACTGGTCTGTATGCCTACAAAGATGATATTTTTTTTTTAATTGGAAGCTGGTCTTTGAAAAATAGAGCTTTGGAAGATAGAGGGTTAAAGATAAACAGGAGGAATACAAAATATATGAGGTTTAATGTGGACCAGGTTCCCTAAGTTAGTCTGCAGGAACAGCTATTGAAAAAGGTGGTTAAATTTAAATATACAAGATCGGTATTAGCCCAAGATGGAAAACTATATGCAGAGAAAACCAATAGAATGCAGTGTGAATGGAACAATTGGAAGACGGTATCAGGAGTATTGTGTGATCAAAGAATTAATGAGAAATTTAAAGGTAAGGTTTTTTAGACAATGGCAAGACCAGCAATGATGTATGGACTGGAAATGTGCGGTAAAGGGAGCTATGGTAAAACGGGTCCACAGCTAAGCAGCAAGTGGTCATTAGGATTAATAAATACAGTGAATAAGAAGCTTCCTCGATCTCTGTGGGTGTGCAGCCTTGTATGGACTTGGTGAAGTGATCAAAATGGGTGCACCTGCACATGGGGGTGTGGTCTGTCTCAGTTGCTTCACTGGCTTCATGCGGTCTGTGTTAGAGTCATTACACCCACAGTGGAATATAATGGAGAGTCAGACAGAAGTGAAAGAACCAGAAAATAGAGAAGGTGCAAACAAGAGAAGGCCTGAAAAAAAAGTAGGTAACGTTAATACTCTGTCACACCATACGGAGGAGTGGAGGCAAGTGGTCAGGAGATCCACAGAGGAGCATGTGATCAACGTTCTTGGGACAGATCATTTCCTGCTGAATAGTAATGGGGTAGCGAGGGATGATCAGAGATCTTCCCTGGGATCCGAAAGTTGCCAGTTTTTGTAAGTGGAAGGCAGGAAAAGATGGCCTTGCGGAGTCACGGCAGACTGTCTGAAGGAGATGGTCATGGCTAACCCATGTTTGAAAGGGGCCACAGCTGCTGACATCTCTGCTGACTGTGAGACCTGGAAATATGAGTCGGTGAGTCAAGAAAGAGAGATGTGCTGGGCTGAAGAATGTAAAGCAGGGCAAGAGAGGAAATACAGTGATAGGAAGAAGGATGGTTGCTGCAATAGAGCAGAGGAAGAGGTGCAGCTCAGATTCCTTGCGTCTGTTGATTCTGACAAAAGTGTATATTCTGATTTTGTTTTGCCGTTCGAGGTTTTTAACTCATTTACTTAACTATTTATTGCATTGTTTTTTAAACTTCACTTTAGATACAGGAATTATTTATTGGATTATTAATTCATTTAATAGGGGAAGATGTACTGTTTTGCACCAAGCAGGGCAGAAAAGTTTGATCAAGCACATTGACCCAACATAAAAAGGTAAAAAAAAGAAAAGGGAGAAGAAGAAAGTCTATTAATGTGTCAGTTTCTTTCTTTAAGGACATTCAGATATCTAATTGTATTGCTTCACTTTTTGGAAAAAGATATTTTGGAACTCTTAAATGAGTTATTTTCTATTGACACACTAATCCAGATGACAATAAAATAACAACTATATTTGTGTGAATTATTTAAAGTGCTTATGAATTTTTTACAATACTGAATTTACAGTATATACATTTAAGGTGGCCCAATTAGTATGGCTACCTACCTGATCCAGTGTCTTGTGCATAGTCATTGTCTGTGCAGAGTATCACCCCGTGATCGCATGGGTTTTCCACCAGGGCCTTTGGTTTTCCATCCATATCCCTAGACATGTGCGCTAGACTACTCAATGATTCTAACACAACTCCTGTATTGATATCAGACTGGGTATTTGCATGAACGAGCCCTCTGATGGACTAACACATTGTCTAGGGCTGTTTCTTGTGTAGTGTCATTACTGCCAAGGCCTCCTGTAAGTCTGAAATGGATTAAGCAGTTTTAGGAATAGCATGTTATACAGTAGCCTATATCTGAAATCTATCCAAGTGTTAATGCCTTTAAATGTAAAACTGTGGCTCAACTGTGCAGATCTTACTACATCTTACTCCCACCTACCAGCATGTAATCAGGCAGCAGCAGCTCTCTTTTTATCTAAGTCAGAAGTTCTTGTGCGTGTTTGGTATTTGGGTTGTTGTTACAAAATAGTATTTACATTTTTCTTGAGCTTCTGTAAAGTTTTGATTTCCTCTTGGGGGCAATAAAGTATTATCTCTTTATCTGCATACATATATATCTATATATATCTATGTGTGTGTGTATGTTTATGTAATATTTTCATATATAAATATCTTTAAGTGTATACACCACTTAGCGTTTGACTAACGGGAAGCATGCTGTATAAGAATAAATTGAACTGACACAAACAAATTTTAAGGCTGTTTTTTTCATTTATGTATTTATTTTATTTCACTCTTGTAGAAGGATTGGATTTTGTTGAAGTAGTAGAGCTGCAGCCCTTACACTCCACCACTCAATGTATGACCTAAAACTTCTAGAAAAGGGGAATTTACCCACCAGAACAGACTCCTAACAGTTAAAAGACTGTTTTTTTTTTTATGATTTTTTTTTAACTTAACCATAGTTTGAAAAATTGCTGTCAGTTCATTGCTTGTGGACACTGGCTAACCAGGAAGTCTGTGTGTCCAGACAAGTGCCATGAATTATGGATGGTTTACCAGCAGACAACACTGCCTGTGATAACAACTGGTAACAGGCAATGTGTAGGAAGAGTTTCAGTTCTGGAATGCTAGACAATCTGCTGGTTGTGTAAGGAGGCGTGCAGTTCAAACTGGAGTTAAGACAGAAGGGGTGAATAAAAACATGTGGCTATCAAAACCTGGCCCTGTATTCAAAACTTCATTTGGTTAACTGTAGGCAGTATGAAAGCTAAGATCACAGTAGCCTTGCCTTTTTCTTTACCAAAGAGAAAATCATTAAATAAATAAATAGATACATGCATAAAATAAATAAATAGATTAATACCTTTCTCTTCTCCATTCCATGTTAGAGCGCTAAGGTCATGTGTACCTTACAGATTAAACATAGACCTGTCAGATCTTATTTGAAACTAATATGGCTAAGCTGTTACAGGATTAAAGTGTCAGACATTCTTGAAGCCCCTGCTGGCCAGTGTTTGAGTTTTAGTAGACAGAAGTTAGGAAAGTAAAATATGTGTACTGTATATCTCACAAAGAAAGTGAAACAGTCTTTAGGGTCCATTCGTGCCTTTGGTGATCTTTAATTTTAATTTGAATGCTTATTTGGTTAATCTTAAAGCAACTGTATTGTATTCATCGTAAAACAATGTCCATATACTCTATGCAACATATACAGTAATAGATAAGCTGCATAAAATAATCATTCAAGATTAAAAAGGGAGAGTTGCTCCTGTTCCATCAGGAGAGCAGGATTGCAACAATTATAATTCCTCATGTCTCATGTAAGTAAGCAGCACTCCTACACATACCTTTTCACAAACCTAAACAGGGAGGTCTTTCTAAAACAACAAAATACTTTTGTTACTTAAGGAAATAAAAAAAGCTTATAGGCTGAATAAAATCAAGCCTTGTAGTGCTGGGGGGTACATTCCTGAAAGCTCATGTTTTTCTTCTTTGAGGTAATGTTTAGCTGTAACAACCTGGCTGCTGGCTTGTTCTGCTGTTAATGAGACCAAAGGATAACATGTTAACCTTTGCTGTTGTGCAACACTTCAGTGCATGCAGCTGATACACTAAGTCTTGCAGGTGATTTGACTCGTCTCAGCAATTAACTCTCAGACACTTCTAGATGTTATCATTTACTCATCCTTTTAATTTTATTGATATACAGTACATGGTGCGCCTAAATGATGAGTACTCAAGCTTGTTGTTGCCCTGAAGTGTGCTCCTCTGCGCCAGAGTATTGTCTTTTGCTCTCCCAAAAATAAAAAAAGTTCTAAGACCCCATTCTGGAATTAATGAAACCCCTTTTAAGCTAAACATTACTGCAAAGTGCTTCACACCTTAGAGCCAGTTTAAAGAGAAATATGTTAATATAGCCAGGACAGAGGCAAGTTAAGTGATCCACTCAAAGTGACAAAATAAGCGAGCGGTGAGATTTGCACTGGCATCCTTTTCAGAATCAGTTTCTTACCTCCTTTACTACGTTAGCGGCCATATGTGCAAAACAGTATGAACACAATGAATTTCTTTATGCATGTCTGACTGTATATGGAGTGATAAAAGAACATATCAGGAACAGATGAGTATCTTGTTTCAGTGAATACGATGTTTTACTTGAGCACCAGGTTTAAGTATTGTTGGGTTACAATTTATTCTGCTTGAATGTCACACAGAAAATTATTTGGGCAGTGGAAGACAGAACACCACAGCTTAGTTTCCATTTTTTAAACCAGGAAATGACTTAACTCTCTCAAGATGCAAAGTTTCATTGCTATTTGACCCTTAGTAATAATAATATTATAATAATAATAATTGAAGCTGCCTGTTAAAAAATATAAACAGTTTATATACATTGTCACACATGTACGCATGGGAGGCAGCTAAAAGGCCTGAACAAGAGTAATTTCATGCCTGACCAGGGGGTGCAGGAGTGCGTTGACTGTTTTTCTCACATTACTGCAGACCATTCATGGGAAATTCTGCCTGCCCCAGATGACGTTACTTCCGGTTCTGGGGCCTTTGATGACACCACTCCTGGCCCCTAGCCTATGGACGAAGACCTTTCCGGTTCTGCCCCCTTTGATGTAATTTCCAGGTCCGAGTCTATGGTTAAGATCCCTTCCAGTTCCGGCCCTTTAGATGACATCACTTCCTGTACTGGCCTTTAAAGCCAACATTTTTCCACTATCCAATCAGTTCTCTAATCTGTACACCATTTATTCCAATTTTGCAGCCAGGATATAATATACGGGTGGCTGCCCCAACCCTTTTTTGGACTCTTTGTCAGTTCTTGTGACAACATATTGTAGACATATTTTATAAAAATTATTTAACTATAGTTCTATACTTGGCCAAAATAGATAGGGTGTTATTTTGTGAGTATATACCTGTTTAAAAATATATGAGAGACATTAAGAATATACATATAACATATGGTCTTCCCAAGACTTGACTTACTAACTCTGCTTCTTCAGAGTTTTGAGTTCATACTTCTGTCCTGTTTTACTAATGCAAACGTGATCAAAATTCCTGTGCTTTCATAGTGTGGAGTTTGCATGTTTGTGTTGGTGCAGCTCTCTTACCTCTCACATCCCAAAGACGTGCATTTTATGTTAATTCGCAACTTTAAATTGGTCCAGTGTAAGTGAGTATGAGTATGTCCCATAATGGACTGGAGTCCCATCCGAGGCTGATTCTAAATTTGTGTCCAATGCTGCAGACCCAGTTCCTAAGACTCTGAATTGGATTAAGTAAGTTTGTTGATGGATGGGTTATGTAGAAAGTATATATCTATAAGTCATTACTTGATCATGTGCACTTTTACATTAAAATGAGCTGCATTAGCTTTAGACATCTGTGGACTAATATGTAGTTGCTCTCTTTCCCCAATGAAAAAAATCAAGTACCTATACCCCTGCCCATGGAACCATACATTATAAATTGTATTTCTTCAGCACAACTGATATTTCTCATGAAACATGATGAAATATTCAGTGGGCTGGCGCACTGCCCGGGATTTGTTCCTGCCTTGCACCCTATGATGGCTGGAATTGGCTCCAGCAGACCCCCTTGACCCTGTGTTAGGATATAGCGGGTTGGAAAATGACTGACTGACTGACTGACATAATGAAATAAGGTCACTCTGAAAAAAAAAAAAAAAATGCAAAACACTCTTGCTGAACAGAATATATTAAATCTTCCTGTAATAAACAGTTTCTACCAAAAGCTAAGCCAGAATCTACTGTATATGTCAAAATTGCTGAGTTAACATTATATCTCACTTGCTTGTTAATTGTTTATCAATTCAAACACATACAGTTAATGAAAGAAACAATCATCAAAGAAATGGGCATTTGTGCACAATAAAACTTATCTGGGTATTGTATGCAGAAAATACAGTCAAACTTAAAAGACTATACACTATGTCAATAAAGAACAGAATAGCACTAAAAAGCATTTGCCATTGGAATACAATGAAAACAAAGCTGGTATGGAAAAGAGGATCAAGGTTTGTTTTCCCATGTTTCTAGGTCATTATATTATCCCGCCAGTGAAATAGCAACGTCCTTGGCATCAAAATCACAATCGCTTTAGCTGTGTCTCTTTCCCAAATTTATTGATCTCATTAGGAGATAAATGTGACAAAGATAGCTCATAATACTTCTGAGAAATGTAAAACCATTAGTGGGTCATTGTCAAAGTTATAATGTGTCCTTTTAATCTGCTTAGTGAACCGGTGGCAGGCTATGATATACGGATTAACCTATGAGTGAGATGCTGAACAGTTGAGCTGTATTGATAAAATGCAGCGGGCCTATGCCGTTCAAGATTGCTACAGGATGTGTGCCAGTGGATATGTACTAGTATTATCATTAAAGTGTGAATACATTTTGTGTAAACTGAACATCATTGTGGCATCCTTTAAACATGCGCTATGCTGCTTTTTTCCTAAACAGCCAATGGTTCATTATAATACGCATATCGGGTACAGTGAAAGTAACCTCTTTTCTTAAAAACTGGTTTGGAAATTGGAGACTAAAATCATATAATTTAGTCAAAAGGATGTGCCGTTAAGTAATGGCACAAGGAAATGTCAGTAGGAAGCTTCAGATACGCGAAAGCAGCCAGTTCCTCAAAAAAAGAGTTCAATGACAAGTTACACATGCAATTCAAATTCATGATTATCAGAGCTGTCAAACTTAATCAAATACAAAAACATTTAAATATTCACTGTTCAAAGTTCAAAGTAGATATATGTGTATCTTCAAGTGTTTTTGGAGTTTTGCTTTTAATGAAGAGCGGCACGGTGGCGCAGTGGTAGCGCTGCTGCCTCGCAGTTAGGAGACCCGGGTTCGCTTCCCGGGTCCTCCCTGCGTGGAGTTTGCATGTTCTCCCCGTGTATGTGTGGGTTTCCTCCGGGTACTCCGGTTTCCTCCCACAATCCAAAGACATGCAGGTTAGGTGGATTGGTGATTCTAAATTGGCCCTAGTGTGTGCTTGGTGGGTGGGTGTGTTTGTGTGTGTCCTGCGGTGGGTTGGCACCCTGCCCAGGATTGGTTCCTGCCTTGTGCCCTGTGTTGGCTGGGATTGGCTCCGGCAGACCCCCGTGACCCTCTATTCGGATTCAGCGGGCTAGAAAATGGATGGATGCTTTTAATGAAGATTGAATGTTTTAGATGTGCACATATTTTTTTGTTCTAGCTCTATAGTTCCAAACTTCATTCCAGTGGAGTCATACTGATGTTGATTTTCATTCCCCCTGCTTTATTCAAAATCTGTATTAAAAATCTTTACCTTTAGCAGAATGTTTGGCTTAACTGGACCTTGCACCTAGTGCTGCTCTGATAGGATCATGTCCCCTGTGACCCTGGCTTAGATTAATCAAATTTGAGTATGTTAACTGCAGTTGTAGTTTGTAACAGTTTAGATTTTTACCTCTTGCCTAGTTATTGAAGCTTTAGTTGTTAGTGAAAAAGAGTCATGTAATTTTCTAACCCGCACTGTTCAGACCCAGTCCATCAGGGGCACTGGAGCCCATCAGAGCTAGGATAGGGTGCAAGGCAGGAACAAACACTGAGCAGGGCTAACCAACCTGAGATTGGCAGCCAGTCCATTCCAATTAATCTAACTTACAAATTTTTGAAATATGGGAGGAAAACAGGAGTACCTGTGCAGACATACAAGTAACATACAAGCTCTGTACTTAATTAAGCAGATTTCAACTTTGCCTCACTAGCTTTGTGAACTTTTGACTTCTAAATCTTTTGGTAACTAGCGTCCAGTACAGAATTACCAACAAAGATCAAAAGTACTCAATGGTGGACTTACGTAACAGTGTTTTAATGAAATATTTGGAAACAGAAGATAAGAAAAAGTGATAGAAATGAGGGTCTGCTGAAACAGACTGACCTGAGAAATGTTGCTTTTCCCAAAACAATAAACTGCCTAATTATAAGGCACTTGGGTTGGAATAAAAATGTTAAAACACCATACTCATGAGTAACTGTGTTATGCAGACCCCTTATGTAGAGCATACAGTAAAAAGTTCAAATACCATTCTAACACATTCAAAGTGCTTTGATTAGATGCCTCCTGCCACCTTGATCAGGTGCCTGCTAGTTTTGCTTAGCCCTTTGAAGATAAATGTTCTGTGTATTGATTAATGAAGGGTGATCCTGCCCAGCAAAAAAATTTGGATTGTAATTAATCAAATGTGCTCTAATTTCCAGATCTGGAAAATGAATCTCATATCCACATTATACCACCGTTACTGTGGAGCCGAACACTAGCCTAGCAGCAGAGGAAGGTCTCTCACTAGATTCAACACTAATTAAACATATTTTAATTTGACATTTCCATATGCATAGACTTTCCAATAAAAGCCAATCCAATAAAACATTTCATATGCATGTTGGGTAGCTGTGACCTTTGCAGTGATCTTTGACCGACTAGGGCTGCACAAAGGCTGAATTATTAATATCCATGAAGACCGATGCCGGGGAGGGAAACGACAGACCTGACTGGGATGAGAAGAATTGTGCTTGCTTTCTTTGTAATGGAAGCATCTGTTAGATAAGTACTGGTTGGGTGCACCACTGGAATGTCCCTGTGCGTGCATATACTGTACGTTGGCAACAAAATGCTAATGTCAGCCATAAAATACATACTAAAGACTATTTAAATGATTAAATCTAAAAATATGCCAAAGAGCTTTGTGCATTTTTATCCTAAAGCTGGTCATTTCTATTCTTTTTAATTTTTTTACAATAGGTTTGTGGTGTGAGGATCTCTTTAGATTAGTGGATGCTATATTTTTTAAATTATATGAATGTGCAGGAACTAATCAATAACATTTTAAAATAAGCATTTTAATTGAGAAAGCAAATTCTCTCCCCTCTTTTTTTTCCCTTTTTTTTTACTCTATTTTTTTATTCATTTATTAATTCATCTATGCACTTATTTTTACTAGCTCAAAGTTTTACTCTGCTGGCCTAGCTCTCTTTCTCATGGCTAGGGGTTGATTTGTTTTGAACCAAGTCTTGTAAAACTTGACTTATTTGTATGGAATGTTATTTGTTATTAAAATCATAAAAAATATATGAATGAACTAACAAGCTTGTAAAATTTGCAGATGACACTAAACTGGGCATTAATGTGTATATCCTGGAGAGAATTTAGACTTAGGAAGGCATTTGTCAAATGATTTTAAATGTAAAAAAGTGCAAAGTATACCTTATAAGAAGGGCTTAGCAGTCATAGTGGACTCCTCACTGTCTTCATCTGCAAAGTGCAGAGAAACAGTTAAGAAGACTAAAATTATGTTGTTCTATAGCGTCCACACTGTTTGGTGTACAATAGAGGTTATGGTTAAGCTACAAAATAGACAAATGAGGCTTCTCTGAAATTCAGTATTATATTTAGTTTCAGCCTTTGTATTGCAAAAATAATATAACAGTGCTAAAGAAAGTCCAGAGAGCAGTAACTAGACTTATTCCGGGATGGACAGCAAGCCTGATCAACATCAGCCCTGGAGGGTCGCAGCGGCTGCAGGTTTTTGTTCCAACCCAGTTGCCTAATAAACAATCCTTGCCAATAACTTGTATTATTTAATATCATGACTTATTAGTGTTTTAACTCATTGTTAAATCCTATTTTTTTTTCCTTTCTAATGATATCATCCAAATGATTTGAAACCTAAAACGAATGAGAAATGCTCAGTTCTTCACTGTTCTTCTACATACTTTATTAAAAGAAAAAAGTGCACAATGAATACACACAAGTGTAAATTGAAACATGGGGATGGAGAACCACAGACGTCTTTGTCATTTGAATCTTATTGCTATTAAGGACTAAAATAAGCAATTAGGAGTTCAAAATCTTAACAAGCAAGATAACTAAAATGAAGGAGAAAAATGTCATTTGAGGAATAAAGGACTTCTCATGAAGTAGTTGTGTTGGAACAAAAACCTACAGCCACTGCAGCCCTTTAGGACTGGCGTTGCTCACCCCTGATTTAAAGGATCAAAGTCTTAAATAGAAAATGAATTAAATGAAGTTAATTAGCATCAAAAATTGGTTAGTAATTAAGAAAATGGTTAGAATTTAAACCTGTAGTCACTGTGGCTCTCCAGAATTGGAGTTGTGAGCCATGAGGAAAGAGTGAAGAAACTGAAACTTTTCGGTTTTTAGTAAGTAAAGTTTAAGAGCTGGCATTATATAACTGTCTTAAATTAGGAAAGGAATTGGTACTTTGTATACAAGCTGTTATTTTAAAATGATAGTAATAATAATACATTTAGCATATTAGATAGCTACAATCACAAATTATTTTGAAGTTATGAAAAAATTATGAATAGATAATCGTAATGATCTTTGTGCAAACAGTAGTCAAGCCAAGTTGGGGAGTATGCACTGGTACAGCGCGTTGCCACACCCACTACACAACGAAACAACTCGGGATCCCGGTTGGCAACCCCCCAAGCAGACACGTGCCCCAGTCCCACCCTCCAGAAATTACCCTTTATCTGCCACAGCTAGGTGTTACGTGGGCAGCCCCTTGGCCTGGTCCAGCCACTCGGGTCCCCAACAATGAGGATCTTACGAGCTGGATCACCCTTGGGGAAACACGCCACATGGCCGTAGTGCCGTAACTGACGCTCCCTCACAATGCAGGTAATGCGCCTCATTCGGGACTCCATGAGCAACCACTCATCCGACACAAAGTCAAACCAACGGTACCCAAGGATTTTCCAGAGAGACACAGTTCCAAAGGAGTCCAGTCTTTGTCTCAGGTCAGTGGATAGTGCTAATGTCTCTGAACCATATAGCAAGACAGGAAGCACCAGGACTCTAAAGACTTGGACCTTTGTCCTTTTGCATGGATATCGGGAGTGCCCTACACCCCTTTCCAGTGACCTCATGACCCCCCATGCTCTCCCAATCCATCTACTGACTTCATAGGAAGAATCACCAGAGACAAGAATGTCATTGCCAAGATAAGTAAACCTCTCGACAAGGTTGACACTCTCTCCGCAAACAGACACACTGCTGATGGCTGTGCCCAAGAGGTCATTAAAGTACCAAATAGAATATTGCAACCAGTTTTTCACAGTACACGATGTCCAGCCTGTTATTACTTCAAATGTTATGAAGGCATTAAGTGTGGTTTTAATTTAAATGCTCGCCAAGGAATATAAAAATATTTTTGCCTAAAATAATTTAAGTGTAGAAAATAAAAAACATGTGACCACACAATAAAGACAGTAGATGTTATAATATACAGGTTGCTCTAGGTACATTTTAGATAATTTTAGAAGAGATATGCTCAGTGGCGTAGAGGACACCCCTGCCACCCCTGCATGGCCGGGGGCCTACAAACCCAAAGGGCACCCTTAATGAGATCTCCACCAATCTGCCAAAAAGAAACATATTTTATTTTGAAAATAGAAAAAAACAATTTGTAAATTTTTAGACTAAACAAAACAGTGAGAAACTGCTGTCTCTTTGTGCATGACATCACAACAAAGAAATGAGTGGACACGCTGATACTTGAAATCTATGTAAGTTACCAGTGAAGAGTTACATCATCATAAGAAAATTCAAATATCTAAGTGCTATCTGAAGGAAGGAAATAACCCAAAAATTGATTTCCAAACTACATCAAAGACATCCTTGTTAAATCATTAATTGAAAAGGGAATTGGTAAAATATTATCTGTGTTATCAGTGGAGCAGATTCTGTACATCAGGCAAATTGAGCACCACAGAAAAGGATTCTTCACCTTGTCCTCCTGCCCACCTATTCAATTTGTAGACAACCACAAGCTTATTATTAAGATGTACCAATCAGCCTGACAGCCCCAGATCCAGGTAGAAATAAAAATATGCAGTATTTGAATTGAAGTACTGTAAGTAAATAATAACATTGGAGTCTCTAAATGCTTCATTATTATTATGTTAACACCACAGCATTTTTCTCTCTAATTGCAATTAACTGACCAAAGACACCATGGGTTTAATTTAATTTGATCTTCGAAAAAAACATTTGCTTGAGTAGTTTATGACTTCAGCAGAGAAGAGATCATTTTGAATTACAATATAACACCCAACCCAAAAAAAATGTTAAATGCAGGAAACTGTCAATGATTTATCAGGATCCTATTAGTACAGGTCTGGGTTTGCTGTGTTAAGGGTGAGTTTTATATTTTCACTGCAGTTATTTTTAAGAATAATAATATCCTGATTTGCTCTATTTAATTTGTAGAATTATTATTTTCAGTTTTGTTGTTTTAGATTGTTACTCCTTTTCATGAATGCCACTTTGATGTTAATAGCTACAGCATCATTTTTAAAACACCAGGGCCTAATACCTGACTGCAGTGCACAGCATACAACCTTATGTTTGATTTTTGAAACCTAAAAAAGGCTAAATTCACAATGCAGTACAATTCCCATTTTTTCAACTCATGTAGCACAGATGTGGTGATTTTTGAGAAGTGTGACTAGCAAAAAGCAATATCAAATCAAAATTTTTCAGAAAGAATTTACACTCCTCTTGTAACAACAGTTTTGCATCCACACCTTCTACATTATGTTGTCAAAAGTAATTTCTTCTGTCTTTTGGGTCACTTGCTTCAGGACACATTCAGTAATAAACCAAACCAATAGCTATGACATTTCATTTCTCTTCCTTGCCATCACAATTTTAAGAATTCACAGATATTCTCCACTGAATCACTGTAACGTCACACTGCAAAAGGCATCTATTTGTTTGCATCTGTCTGAAAAAAATGGCTTTATTCATTTTCCGCAAGCAGGGCACATTCAGGATAAACGTCTGTACTGATATCAGATCTGGATCATCCGCAAAATTAATCTGAGCAGTCTGGAAAAAAAATCAGATATGAGGCAAGTATCAGGTTAGAGTCACTTTTAGCTGCAGTGTGAACTAAAAGACTTGTGCATCTTCAGAAAATGGTTGTTTTATGTTTAACAATAGCATCTGAAAATTTTAAATGTGTGAAAATACTAAATATGGGAACATTATACTGGGGTTCTGATAAAAATGCCTTTTTTTTAGGTGGAGGGCACAAATTTTGAGCTACTCCAGTGGATATATTGTTTGTGATCCATAAACGTATTAATTAAGTGACAGCATGCTTGGTGCATTTTGAAACAGAACATATTATATGAAATGCTGGATTCCATTCCTTTTTAGAAATTTTAATTCACAGGTAGTGCATTTCTCATGATCAAAGCACAGAGTTCTTCATCTAGAATGCAGTGGCACTGATGAATGATGTTTAAGGATTAATTGTAAACAAATGTTATAAAGTTTTCCTTCCTTCAGGTGCGAAGGGATTTAAAGTGGGCCGGGATTATGAGTTTTTTTGTAGGCTTTGGTAATTCTAGTGTTAATAGCTTGGCAGTGGCTATGCCCAAATGCCAAATATTAAAAAAGACTAGACTTAATAAAACTAAAATTGGAAAGCAGTATTTTGTAGATGAATTACCTCAGAGGGGTCACACATATTTTTCTAGAAACCCAGTGCTGTACAGAGTCAGACTGAGACAACAAAGGTTTTATTGGTAAGGATCTGGAGATGAAACATAGGCAGGGAACATGCTGAATTCAGGGCCAAAAGTCAAGCTGATCACTCGCCAAGTTTAAATTGCTAAAAAAAACA
>NW_024376997.1:0-25000 GCF_016835505.1 Polypterus senegalus | reverse complement strand
GGCGCCACTCATCTACACTCCACCAAAGCCTCCACGTGATGCCCTGCGGGTGTCTGTCACACGCATCCTGAATGAGAGGCGTTTTAACAAGAATGGCGTTTATTCAAAGTCTCCTTTACTCCGACACAACAACCAGAATGTAACAAAGGAGAAACATCAACGAGAGACCACGAGGAAGACCCCGACCGTCTGAAGTTCAGGATCCTGTAGGAGAGCAGCTGCAGATGTAGAGCAGTTGGCACGAGGAGCAAATGGAAGTGCAGGCTCAGGACTTCATTTCACGAGTGCCAGTTGGAGAGAGCATTACAGAGCAGAGGGGGTCCCACCCAAAGACCCCGGACGTGACGTCCGCTGCTGCCACCACCTTTACGATCAAACAAGATGGCCACAGGAAGTCATTGTCAGCCACTCGAGTGAAGGACGTAGCTCAGCATTCGTTCCTTTGTCCCCAACACGTTTTCATCTTTATTTGTGATCCTTCCTGCGATGAGCGGAAAAGAAATAAACCACAAGGGCGGCTGACCAACGCTGCCATGGCCCCCTTCTCGTTCTGATCAGCGGACATCTTGGATTTGGACTTTGCTTTCTTCTAATCTTCTCTTGCTAAGACGGACTTTTTTCAAGTTTAAAAGTTCACAACTGTGCATATCATTTTTGCGGTGGAGAAATTGCTCAAGCAAAATTTAAATTCTATACCCTGAGAATGATTTCTTGTAAATGTGCAGCTTTGATTCTGTGTATGTAAAACCAGAGCATCCTGAGCCACGACTTCATCAAGCAGATCTGTTTCATGGCTTTGTGTATCTGGTTCTGAATTGGAAAACTATGAGCAAAAACATAATTGGTTTGATTTATTTTATGAACTTTGACTGCCAAGACATTTCACTCCACTGAGCTTCCCAAACAGGAAGAGTACAATCAGCAGCAAAGATCCAAACAAACAACGTGACAGCGACGCATCGCCGGACATCCGACTGACGGCTTTCACGAATCCCAAGTGCACTAAAAGAACGTCCTTGCTGTCCATTTACCATTCCTAAAATGGAAACCAGTGGCCGCCCTGACCCTTGGTGAGCATCTGGCTACTACAGGCCACTACAGGCCACTACAGGCCACTACTGGTCACTATAGACCACTACAGGTCACTACAGCCCACTACAGGTCACTAAAGGTCACATGGGTCACTACAGACCATTAAAGGCCACTACAGGCCACTACCAATCACTACAGCCTACTACAGACCACTACAGGTCACTAACAGTCACTATAGATCACTACAGGATACTACAGGTCACTAAAGGTCACTATGGGTTACTACACACCACTACAGGCCACAATAGGTCACTAACTGCCACTACAGACCACTAGAGGTGTCAATACAAGTCACTACAGGTCACTACAGGCCAGACAGAGGGTCTGTTGGAGTGGCCAGTCAGCCAAAATCAAGATGGGGAAAACATACAAAGGGAGAAGAAGAGCAAATTGGGGAAAAACTGTGGAGTTGCGTGATCTCTAATGACCACAGTGAGTCAGGACCTCGGTTTTACGTCTCATCCATACGACAGTTTAATTTTTACAGCACTGTGTCCTCGTCACTGCAGGGGATATTTGGATCCAAATGCAGTTCACAGGGTAAGTGCCCACCTGATGGGCTCCTTTAACAACAACTTAAGCTTTTTCTGGATTGTCTCCCACCCGAACCCAAATTTGCTTAGCTTCAGGTGGATGACCTGTTTGAAGTACAGTTGGTGTGGCTGCTATTTGAGGTGAAGATCAAGAACATTCGTCCCTAATGGTTATTCTGCAGACCAAGGCTTTGTCTCCTTCGTCAGCCATCCTCCAACACTACAATATTCCTTCATGGCATCTCCGTGTTCCATGTGCTCTCGTATTCATCACTTGCTCCTCACCTTCACATTCACATCATCACTTCCACCTCACACCACTCACAGGTCACACCGTCTTCCCCAACTCTGTCAGGATCTCCAGAGAGGCTCGCCCTGTGGCCTCATTCCCGGGCCCATGGATTTTAGAAGTGGACCTCCGGAGTGCTAGCAGATGCACTCGTAAGAAGAAGAGACTCGTTTTTTTTTCCCCGGTTTTTGCAGCAGAAGACAGGGTTGCAGACGAGGTGAGACCACATGTGCTAATGGCGTGAATGTCAGAGTTGGAGATCCACCACTTTCTCATTTTTCTGCTTTGTCTCAGTCGGCCAGGCCAGCGAGACTTGATGTGGAGCCGATGCCTCAAGAGCCCGAGCCTTCAAATTATTTTGTGATCTTTGCTGCCATCAAGTGGAGAAAACCAAACAATCCACTGGAGACGACTTATGTCAACTTTTACTGGACACTTTTACCCCTTCAAGTCGATTTTTATCAATGCCGGCCTCGAAAGAGTGTGCAGAGTAACAGAACTAAACCTTCATGAATGATAGCAGGACAGGTGAGCTTCGCTTTTGTTAAAAATGCTGAGACTTTGGGGTGGAAGGAAAACTAAAACAGCCGGCATGGATATTTCAGTTTATGTGTCAAATTAAATAGGGGCTGCGACTAAGAGCAAGTGGACAGCCCTGGGGACACTTAAGACGTCCGAGGTTCATTAACTGGGGGCCCCTGAACCCCCATTAAGGCACAAGTCAGCCCAAATGACAAAATGGGGCTCAGAAGAATTAAAGAAGGGTACAATGATACCTTCCATTGAGAGTGGTCCTCCTTTTTAATGGAAGGTCCCAGGGCAACACAGGAAGGCACAAGATAGCAGCAAATGCCAAGAAAAGCACACAATGGTGGCATGATGATGTCACAAACATAACTTTATAAACCAATAACAGAAAGGAAAAACAAATTTAATTCCAGGGAGTTCCAAAAGTAAGAGTCACAACTGGCAAAGGCCATCCTTCCTGCTGTTGTTGTGTAATTAGTTTAATTCAAAATCCATCATCTTGGCGCATGTGGCACCCTGACACTCCAGTGAGCTCTCTGCCCACAGATTCTGAGTCAGTGTGCAGCTGCCACTTTCCACATTCAGTCAGTCATTTTCCAACCCGCTATATCCTATCATAGGGTCACAGGGGTCTGCTGGAGCCAATCCCAGCCAGCAGAGGACGCAAGGCAGGAACAAATCCTGGGCAGGATAAATGGCATTCATAAATGTTGAGTTTAATTTACAGATACTTGGGCACCATCTTAAATAGTGATTCTAAATACAATACCTCACACAGCATCACCATCAGTCACGTGACTGGCAATGGTGTCACTGTCAATAACACAAAGCTCACACAAAGGACATGGATGGGCTCAAAGTGGCATTGTGATGGCATCAGAAAGGAGGCATTAAAAATATGAATCATTCTACATGAAATACCATTAAGAATTACAGCTTTGTCTCTCCCCAGTCCCCTTGCCATGCAGCGGTAGTGACACCATTTGGGGGAGAAACTAAAAAGGTGATAACTAGTGAGGTCACACCATGAGAGGTCCCCTTAGACTTCTACCAAAGCGTAGGAACCTGACCTACTGAAGAGCCCGCAAGGACTTGCTCACCCTAACCACCTCTAAAATTAGCCCCCTCTGTACAGTACCTGCCCCTGCGAGCCCAGGAGAGACAGCGATGCCATCACGCTACAAATGGGCACAGAAACTGAGTGGCAGACAGAGTTCTCTGCCCCAGTGGCACACTAAATGATAATGGCCCTGTGACGAGGGCTGCCGGACGACTGGAAACTTGCAAAGATGTTCGACGTTTTCCAAAAGGTATTGAACTTCAGCACGTCTACCTTTTTAATGTTCAGGTCCCTGCAGAGATTCAGAGGATGTTATGAGCGATTAGACTTCATCCCAACACTCGGAGGGTTTGGTTATATTAGTGTGTTGTTACTCGCGTATTTTTAAGTATTTTGTGGTTTTTCCTTATTGGGATTCAGTTTACTTTTTTTAGTTTGACAAAATGTATTAATCTTCTTGTTTAGTGTAATTTAATACAATGCACTTGACTTTTCTAGAGCCCAAAATCACACAAGGAGGCCTGCAATGGGCTTTAACAGGCCCTGCCTCTTGACAGCCCCCCAGCCTCTAAGAAGACAAGGAAAATCTCCGTAAACCACCCTAGTAGGGAAAAAAATGGAAGAAACTTTGGGAAAGGCAGTTCAGAGAGAGACCCCTTACCAGGTAGGTTGGGCATGCATTGGGTGTCAAATAGAAGGCGGTCAACACAACACAACACAACACAATACACAGAACAGGACAGAAGTGACCCTCAGCACAATATAGAAACATTACAAGTACGGAGCAGAACTCAACAGGAGATGACATCCCAAAATAGGATTTGTTCAGAGTCCTGGAGACCTCAGCCATCAAGCTGCCTCCACCTATTGGCCATTCCACAGCTGAGTCAGCGCTGGGCCAGCCAATGTGATGAAAGGACCCCTCTACCCGATGACTCCTGCGATCCTCCAGCAGGGCTTACTTTACAGAACCACTTGGCAGGTGGGCCGTGGCATCAAGTGCCACATTGGAGTACCAAGAAGAGAAATGGAATAGGTGAGGGTCAGTAACAAATTAGAACTCTCATATTACTTCTGTTGTGGACAATGACAGACAACAGAGATGCAGTCTGCACAGGTAATCAGCAGCTCTAGGCAGGGTGTGCTAAACCGAAGCCGTGAGTCCTGCTCCTCACATAAGAGACTGAGTTCAAAATAAAACAAACCATCGCAGAGTTGCTCACGATCCCTCGGCCAATGTCGGAACTCAAAACACATCCAAGGGCACTTGTGAGAGGGAAAACGGCCCGGCGATGCTGAGTCAGGCAAAGCAGGGGTCAAAACTGAATGATCAGAAGAAGACAAAGCAAAAGGGCCGGACGTACATCACAAGTCCAAACCAGACAGCCCAGTGGACTACGATAAAGAAACCTTATGGATGTGGATTACCGACGGAGTAGTCGTACTCACTCGTCCTGTCACTCTCTGCTTTTGTATGACTTCTTAAAACATCCATCCATCCATTATCCAACCCACCATATCCTAACTGCGGGAGCCCATCCCAGCCAACACAGGGTGCAAGGCAGGACACCAGAGCACCACAGGGCACGCACACCAAGCACAATTTAGAATCGCCAATGCCTCTCACCTGCATGTCTTTGGACTGTGGGAGGAAATGCAAGTAGACACGTGGAGAACATGCAAACTCCACGCAGGGAGGACCCGGGACGTGAACCCTGGTCACCTAACTGAAAGGCAGCAGTGCTACCCACTGCTCCACGATGCCACCCCCTTCTTAAAACAATTTGTAATTATTAATCTTAAGATTAGATGTGATCTGACATTTGGCTTGGCAATATACATTTTTAAATGGACTTTTAAATTGAAGATATACTGCTGGCATCATAAACCCGGACGTCTCAACTGCCTTTAAAAAATCTGCAAGCCTGAGAGGTGCCAGAGGGCGGGCACAGAGGAGTGGAAGGCTACCTTACATCTACCACACGTCAGAGACCCTGAGGAACGTAAAGTGGGATAAATGTAATATATGGGTAGTCAGCTGGTAGCACTGTGACCATCACCACCTAAGAAGATCAGTGGCACCTCATCTGAGGATGGAAAGGGCAAAGGTCTGAAGAGAGGACAAGAGTAAAGTGGAAAGGTTTCATATCCGGCCCACCGACACATAATGAAGACTTCAGGATCTTTGAAATAAGTTGGATGAACTGTCACAACCCATGGTAAGTCAGGAGCTGTGGCATTGTGGGTACTGCAGAGAGCTCACTTAAACCTCCTGGTTCAGATGCTGTTTGAATGCTGGATGGGTTTCATTTGATGAGATCACACAGAGTGGCAAAGGCTGGATAGGGAACTGGACATCTACAGTATGTGAAAGAGAGATGGCCAAAAAGTGAGCACAATATAATTTGAACTAAAATGTGTCATGAGGACAAACTTCATCTATGAGGTTAAGTTACCTCATCTTCTTTATTAAAGTTCACTCAGCAACCGAAGTGATTCACTCCATTACCAGCACCCTAATGATGAATCGTTCTGACTCGAGAATGCTGCAGAATTCATCCAGGGGAGCTTTGGAGGGAAGAAACTTCTGTTAACTTGTGGACACACCAAGCAGGACCTGCTCAACCTGTACATCTGCTGTGATAGGAAACACAAAGGACAGAAAAAGGTCTGGGGTTCCACCCCGTATGTCCTAAATGCTGCAATGCTGCCAAGTAGTCTCCAAAGACTGGGAAAGGCAAGTGACGGAAAGGAGGAGGAGGGTCCAACGGCGAACAGGCGGAAGTGAGATCAGTAGGAGGGCGTGGTCTGGAGACGGAAGTGGAATCTGATTGGGTTTTTAGGTGGTCTTTTCTTCTGGTGAGCTGCAGAGGAAGGAAAAAAGACACCCTGACCCGGCGTTTTACCCTTAGCTAAGCCAATTGACTGCCACCCGTGTGCATGTGGGTGACACGGTAGACCTGTGGCACAGCTGGGCAGATCTGACCACACCTGCAAGGCTGTGATCTGACAGGAGCAGCTCTCCTATTGTCCAAGTCACAAGTTCATGTGCGTGTCTGGGGGTTCAGGTTGTTTTTTATCTTAATAATTATGTTTTTCCTGAGATTCTGTAAAGAATGTACAAATAAGGAATCATCTATCTATCTATCTATCTATCTATCTATCTATCTATCTTACTTCTGTGATGACATCAGTGTGACAATTGTGGTCACATGACACCTTCAAATGGCACAGCAAAAATAAAAATGAATCCTAACAAGCAAAATCCTAATGAAAAAAAAACAGAAAATATATCCTAACCCACGTATAACAACGCGTTGATGTAAAAGTTAAGAATTTTGAAGAGTCCAAATGTGCGAGTGTTTCCTTTGCCCTTTCGTCTAAACTTTATTAATGTCATCTCTCATGATGTTCCCTGTGAGTGTTGATTGTCCTTTCTGTTTCTCCAAAGCTTCGTGACCGGCAGCGCCATCTTCAGTTTGGTCTCGGTCACAGCAGCACTAGAGAAGCTCCAGTGGAGCGCGACTTGGCAGATTCTGGGCCTGAGAGGTCTGAGCCATGAAGAGCGAGCGACTGAAGGAGTTGGACGTTTTCAGTTTGAGGAAACCCAGATTAAGGCGGACATGACTGAAGTGCCTACTAGTCCAGTGGATTGAGACGGTGACTTAAGATGAACACGGGGGACACAGTCGCACACTTGCTGAGGGCAGATTTTGCACAAACGCTGGGAGTTTTTTCTTCACGTAAAGAATCACAGACATGTGGAATAAGTGACCAAGTCGTGTGGTGGACAAGAGGACTCCAGGGACCTTCACAACATGACTTGATGTTATTTTGGAGACACGAGGTGAGCTCATTGGACTGGGAGGCCTGTTCTCGTCACACCCTGGACATTCTGAACATTTGATGGCCAGTAGGTCCAGATGGGCCAAAGTCCTCGACCCCTTAACTCTGGCCCAATTTGCACAGACTGTTACATCCAGACATCTCGCTATTTGGTAATCATTCCGCCTCACTCGGGTACGTGCTATGCCCGTATGGCCTACTCCTGAGCTGCAGCGGGCCGTCGCACACATTAAGGGCCTCCGTGCTGCACGTTTGGGAGCGCCGGCCGATGTCCGCTTCCTCTCCATGATCACAGAGTGATTTGCCCAATAAAGCACTCAATTTGCGTTTTTCCTTTGTTTTTGTCAGCCTTGGGTTTTGTTGTTGTTGTTCTTCTTCTGTCATACACTAAATTACGGTTGCTTCAGTACTCGAATTTGCTTTTATAATTTTAAATAAAACAAAGTCATTTCTGTGGTCTTATTTTATTTCTGTTTATTTTCTGTTTCTCAGTACATTCAGTACATTATTATGTCTTGCTTCTTTTAAACAAATTCCATTCTAAACACCTTCACATGTTAAGCTCTGGTTGCCAAGAAAGCTCTCAGCAGATGGACTCTGGCCCAAAACTGAATTTCCTAAATGTGTTCCTAATAGATGATTTTGGCACATTGTGTTGCATGTAGACCTGAAAATCCTAAGCTAACGCCGAGGGAAGGTTAACCGGCGAATCTGGGAAACAAAGCCGACTCTGCAGGCAGTCCTCTTCTCCGATAACTTCCTGATGGAGGCGAAAGCCAATGATCTAACTGGAACAATTAATGTCACCGTGGTGCTTGCATGTCCTGGGAAATTATGGGAGAAGCGTTCCTGCGCTGTTTGAGTTTCAAGGGCTGTTTGAACGGCTTTGGCAGGGCAGGAGACAGACTGGCTCAGGCCGTCAAGAGGTGGCTCATCTTAGAAGGGAATCGGTGTGATCTGACGAAATGGAGACGCTCGGGGTCCCACTTCCCCTCTCACTGGATGTGTGTGTGTTTGTCATTATTTAGAAGAAGAACGAGAAGAAATAAAAAGTAGTGTTCGTGTTACGGCGAAACGGCCAAACAAAGCTCAAGAAGGATGGGTGTGACTTTGGACCGCTTTGTCTGGACAGCACCTCGCTGGTGGGACGTCACGCTTACTTTAATTGGGCCTCGCTCTGCAAACTGACAAACCCAAAATGTCCTCGTGAATCCACTTTGAGACGGTGAACACCTCAGCTATTTATGTGACGGAGCTGCTGACGCGTCCATCGGCTCATTCGGATTAGGGTCGGGGTTGACGCCGCTGCTGTCTCACACGCTCTGTCCCAGGCAGTGTATTAAATGTTTTCATTATTTCCTGTTTACTCATTTCAGATCATTGCCTGTTGTTGTTTCTCCACACCTTGTCTTTTATGTGTTGTGCCTGGGGAGGCGGGCCCACCTGACACCGCAGCTCTGGGACCAGCTGGGGTCTTACATGGCATGCGGGTTGTGACATTATGGCTGAGTGTTTGTCCTTTAGCTCCTTTCTTGTGATTTGGGTGAGCTTTTTCTTTGTGGCTATTCTGGCTTTTTGAACTTTGACCCTGTGATTATTAATTTCAGAATTTCAGACATGGCATTGTCTGCTTTGGTTTGGCTGTTGGTATTCCATACTTCAGATCCGTTTCTGCAGTTTGTTCTTGTTGTTTCATTGCTAATTGCACTCTATGCATAATTTGTATGTGACAAAGAAGATTTGATTTGATTTCTGTATGTGGTTGTTGCTGTTTGGGGCCAGGGGTTTTAGATTTCCTCTCCTCCTCCTTTTTCATATATATATATATACTGTATATATACAGGTATATGTATATATATATATATATATATATATATATATATATATATGTCGATATGTTTCAATCTGCTCCGTTTTGGGCCTGTGCAGGTTAAGCGTTACATCAATGAGCTGACAAGAAATGGCCATTAGAAGAGTGGAGTTGGAAGACAAAGGGTCACACATGACCATCAAAGCCAAACTGAGAGTTCAAAAACCGAAAGCTAAAGTCAGAACCAGGAAACCTTAGGACTGAGAAACTGTCAGAAGAAGCAATTTGGGAAAGACTTTGAGTATGGAACTCGTCACATCGTACCTGAAGCTCGCGACCTCTGAGGACACGCCCCCAGCAATGCATGATGCGCTCCTAGCGATGGGAGCCAATCATGAAGAAGAGAAGATGGCAGTCTAAGAAAATCAATTCAGGATCTCAGAAGTACGTTGAATAAAAGGTATAAAGACAGAAAGCTGACACGGAGAAGCTCGCCTCTTGGGCTTGATTCTAGACTAGGCCGAGTTTTGGGTAAACCCGATGTGGCGCCCCACCAGTTGGCACCGAAAACGAGTGGAGCAGGCTGACAGCAAAGGTGCAAGCAGACATAAACATCGTTCATTGTGCCCAAATGAATCCCAAACGTGTGACCAGGGGGACAAGTGACACGTGTGATGCTGTGTGACGTCATGATGTATAAAATGGCCACTGAAGTTAAAGCACGCCTGAATTTGCACACAAGCAGATGACACAAACGCACCGAATAATGAACCGTCCACTACAACTAACTGACATTCTGACAGCTCCTCTTTAAAGGGGCACGCAGCAGGGGTCCACTTTCTTAAAAACGGCTTATCGTCCCCTTGTCTTTCAGCGCCCCCTTCAGGCTGCCGTGCCCGGCTCTTTCTTACAGTAAACGTCACGACGCGTCTCTTCGGCTTTGCTTGATTAAAAACGAATGTCCGCTCTTATTGAGCTACAGAATCTGCCCAGAATACTGAAATTTGCTTTCAACTGTTTACAGCTGTCAGCTCGGGAGACATGGTGTTGAAAATGTAACTACTTCTTAAAATAGACTAAACTACACAAATCACAAAAACTTGAATACAATGGCGTGTAAATGATTACGGCTTTATAAACACGCTCGGGAGAGGGGGACCGACGTCAAATGAGTCAGTAAACGGCTTGGATATGTAAGGCCTCCTATTGTGGCAAATGTGGGACATTTTTAAAAGAGACAGAGTGTCAAAACAAAGGGTGAATACTGGAAACAAGCCCCGGCCCACACGTCTTATTTTGATGACAGTAATCTGTCATTGCGCAAGTGTGACACATTTGTTGACTTGGCGGAGCAAGTGGCAAAACTTAAACGAATTTCCTAAAAGTATGCGTTACATTAAAGACGCTGAAGGCATTGAAACTCCATCCACATCTTTAGAACTTCAAGACCACCAAACCCCCCACTGGCCTGTCCCAAGACTGCTGCCTAATTCTGTTATTTAGACACGTGGTTCTCTCTAGTGATGTCCTGGTGGGAGTGCTGACATTACTAACGTCACTGGGCCACCACCAGGGGGCAACATGTATCTCATGGGTGAACCTATGATTTCTGAACCTGTACCCACTACAGTGGACGGAGCCCCAGAGGTCATTTATTACTCCTGGCATAAAGACTTGGGTGGGAGGCTTTGGAAGGCAACAGAAAGGGGAATGTGGGAGTAAATGTGGACAAACGTCCTGAGGGTGGCCTGGACATTTAAGGGAGATTTGAAGGAACACCATGACCTCTGGAGTTTCAAGGCTGTTACTGAGCTTGAGCTGGAAATACTTCATCACTCAGAGTCGAGAACCTCTACTGGCCATTGGAGTTAGGAGGACCAAAGGAAACCAGGAGGGAAGCCAGAAAGAGCGAACAGGATGAGACTAAATGAGGGATGAGAAGGACGTGGCCATACCAGGCCAAACATGAAGGGAGAGGGCGATCGTAAAAGGCCCTCCATGTCATGAACGTGAATTGAAAGGCACACAGAAAGTCCAACAAACAATACTGAAATTCTGGGTGGGCTGGCCGGCTCTTCATGAGTCTCCTTTTTTCTTCATTTAGGACCTTCTTCCATTAGAGATGCGCCTTTCTTGGATGTGTGTGGTGGTGTCATTCTTTAAAAAGGTCCTGGAGAGGCAGAGTCACAAGCTGAATGTGAAACCTGGAAGTGACATCAGAATTCATCTCCAGACTCCTCCTCTGGCATTGGTGGCATTGGTGGTCACAACTCCTCAGGCGCTTAGGGTAGATGTGCCACCTTACCTGAGATGCCCGCTGTGTGTATGTTGCAACACACATCATGCCATCTGCTGTCACCTTTGCTTGGTGTTAGGGTGACGTCTTTGATCGCTAGTGTTTTTTTGTGAATTTCGTCTTCCTCACTCCCTAGTTGGTACTTTGCTCACATGTTTGGACTGTTTGTGACTCGCTATAATTATGTGTTTGGGGTCTTCAGGTGTGACCACACCAGCCTGGTTTACTCCTGCAGATTTGCTCAGACGTTGGCATCTCCTGCTTTCGTTGTTCAGCTCTCGACTTGTGCCTCCCTCCTAGTCCTTGCTTTTCAGTTTTGTTGGTCTCACTCATTTTCATCTTTTTGTTTTGACCCTTGGTAGTTTGAATCTCTTTCATTATTTAATGATTTGGTTTTGCTTTTAAAAAATGTCATTTTGAAGGTTTTTTTTAAGTGGACCGGGGTTTTTTGGCAGCTTCCCTCTCCCTTTCAGTGATTTTTGTAGACCTCAGGTCTTTTTTAAAGGATTTCTACCTCTTGGTAGTTGATGGGCCTGAAATCAGAGTAGTAGGCCTGATCCCCAACAACATGGAGATGACTAACAGAGAAGAAAGGTGCCTTCTGACACTGCGGTGTCCCGACAAGAAAGAAAGAAGCAGGAGGACGGTGACCCTGTTATCTCCATCAGAGGGGAGTCATCATCACCTACAAGATGATCTCATCTACAATCCAAGAGCTCACCGACACCTTTACTTCTTCATCCATGTTCTCATTCTGAGCTTTAAGTAGGAGCAGGACGTCCAGCAGTCGAGACCAAGAATGAGTGGAAAAGTCAGTGAGGCTGACAGCAAATAGGCATAAAAAAGTCTTCATGGTGACAAACGTTAAAAACTGTTCAGCATGGAACAGGTGAACAACTAAAGATTCAATCTGTAAAAGTTCATCCAGCAGTACATGCTTCAGGCCTTCAAGGGCTCGAACACCAAGATATGGAAGACCTTCCTCCTGATCAGCAGAGAAATCCACCAGAGGACCATCAGTCCACAAGTTCTGTGTCTCCAGGGCGTTCCCTGGGAGCTTCTCTGGCTCGACTATTAAATACAAACCTTGTCCCGCAGGACTCCGACTGATGCTGATCATCTTTCAGTTTCACCGCCACACTCCCTCTGTACCAACGTTATATGCTGTCATTTGTCGATCGTCAGATCATCTGCTTGGACTTCACTGATTCCTTCCATCCTTTACTCGATCGGGTGCATCACCGAAGGCCGGCCGTGTCCTCTTCCTGTGCTTGTGCTGCTCTTCCAAGACATCGTGTATGTGAGCGGGCACACAACAGCTTGCTGGGACGCCAGCCTCGCTCCACACACCAGGCACTCACACACGCCACACAAACAGCGACTGCCCGTGTGCCCCCAGACCCGATGGACTTTGCCCACACACACATTATAAACAGAATGCGAATGAAAGGAGGAAGTGAGAGTAAGAAGTTCATCTGTGTTCTACAACTGACCAGATAACGCATGGTGGAGACCACCGTCACTGTCTAAAGAACTCAGCCCAGGACCTCCGGGCACTATGGGCAAGCAGGGAGGTTGGCACACAGCTGCCTTTTCATTAGGGTGCATACACATATGAAAGCCTCAGGCACCAAGCAGAGCCACTTTAAGGACTGTTTGGATTTCCTCCAAAGATCACAAAGCTGCTCACAATCTACTGAAGGACTTTAGGGGTCTTCAAAGCCCAAGCTGATGTGACTTCGGAGGAGTTAAGGGATAGCAGGGAGTTTGTCAAGATTATGACTTTTATTTGTCTGAGGTTTCCAACACCATTATGATAAAGTCGTCTCCATTTTGGCAGCGGCTTGACCAACAGTTTTGGAACATTTGACCCCAATGTCATCGCTGCAGACGTATAAAGCACTCTGGTGATTCTAAAGCCAAAGAGGACACTCGGAGGGGTCGTCGTAGGGGACTTTGGAACTTCTGCTGCTCATTTTTTCACGTTCATTGGTTGCCCTTTTCTGACCTTTGCACCTTAGGCTGGCTACAGTTTTGGACGACTCGCTAACGGGTCATTTCCTCCTTTATTTCCTTTATTTAGTGAAGACTACACAAACGTTTTTTGATTCTCTGCTCATTTTATTCTTACTAAGTAATAATACTTTGATGATTGTAAACATGCTGTTAAATTTCTTTGTTTTATTATGGGGGACCCCAGGACGGAGCCAGCCTTGACCTGTCACACATACAGACACAGACAGAGACTCATCTAAATGAGCCGACAATAAAGAACAACAGAAGGAGGGAAAATGAAAAGGAAACCACTGACGCTTCCGCAAAAGTGACAATTGATTAGCAAACACTAAACAAGTGACACTCGGCTGAAAGCGCTTAACGATTAACACACACAAACAGTCCACAGCGCCAACGATGGTGAAATGAATTGAGCTGCCCAGTGACCCAGTGAACAGCTTCATGAATGTTGTGAAGGTTTTGTCCTACCGTGTTCTGCTGGAGTCGGGAGCGGCGCTCGTCAGAAAAAGACGTTTACCAAACTCCAATGAAGTCACAGGAACAAGCGGGCCTGGAATGAGAACATCAACCCAGGAAGAAACTGTAATCCAATGGGTGGTCTTTAATAATAATAATAATAATAATAATAATACATTTTATTTCTATAGCTCCTTTCCCATGCTCAGCTAATCCAGAGGTGAGGTGAAGCCTTGAGACACCAAACATGGACGACTGCCCTTTTTTGCCATCTTCTTCTGCTGCACCTTTGAAGTTGGTGCCACATCTTTGTTACCCCCCGACAACCCCAGCGGCAAAACCCAAGGCTGACCAATGGCGAAGAACTGCCAGGGCTGCTCTGCTGGGATTTGTAGTTCATTTAAGTGGCACCGTGCCACCTGAGGCCATCCTCTCCTCACCTCACCCACATGTCGGCCCCGTCCACAGAATGGGGTGCATTAAGATGCTGGGCACAAGCCAAGTCACTTTTATTGGTTATGTTTTACGTTGAGTCGCCCTAAAATTCTGAAATAACCTTTGAATTTGTCCACCTTCACTACCCGCACATATTTCTGAATAACATCTTGACATCTAAGCCATCCGAGGGTGTCACAGTGCCAGCATTTCATCGGCATCACCAGTACACACCAGTGGAACTCCACCCAAAGGGGACACTTTGAAAGTCCCCACACCCAGGCACACCTTGTGCTGTACAAGCCCCCCGGGCACTGCCCTGCAGCCCCTCTGAAGCCCCATGAAGAGTCGTCAGAATTACAATGCGAGCGAAGACGCGTTACAAGGAGGCCATGGAGGAGAGGTCAGCTTGGAGTGCGGAGAACAATGGAGCCCCGTTAAACTGCCCCAAGTGACAGGCCTTCAGGGAGTCGAGCCAGATATGTCAGCTCTGTCACCGTTGATTAATGCGCCGCAGGCTGACGTTCTGAAGTGACGCCGCCTTCTGGAAGCAATCGTTTGGCTTGAACGCTCAACTTGAGCCTCACAGCTTCTGAAGACAATGGACAGCTCGCCGAGTGAAGAGAGCGTAACATTTTCCGTCAAACGCTGCCTGTTTCGCCTTCTACTGTACATCATTTCTCTTTGCTGGTATGCAGTTATTTAAGTGATTATTAAAGCGGTGCCGTCAGGAAGTTAATCATTTTCGACTGCGGAGAAACTTGTGGCTGAATTGCATTAGAGTTGTGGAAACTGTTATTTGCATAAATGTTTCAAAGCTGCTCAAAAGTTACCGAATGAAAAATGTCCGAGCCGCGGGGCACACACAGAGCTCGATGACGATCTACATATCGGGGCGAACGGTTCAAACACAAGGTCGGATTCATTGTCTCCTCTGAAGAGCAGACAATACTACGGCGCTGACTCAAAGACACGCACACCCCAACTATGGCACACCGCGTATCCACCATTATCTACAGACTGCGTTTGCTTTTATGTGAATGACAAGACAGGGACAAGATGAAGACTTGGGGCACCACAGGTGAGCCCCCGTATAATCGACGATCTCAAAATAACGTTTTCAGAAACGTCTTTCCAGACGCGAGTCCATTGACGGGACTGCTGTGGTGGCGCTGGCTCTTTCAAGATGGCGGGTTGAGGTCACTGGAACCAGAAGTGATGCTGCTGCTGCTCCTTAGGCTGGCGTTGATCCTTCATTGTGATGGCCAAAGGAAAGGAGAGGCAATGGGTGACAGCGGGGTGGCCCGATGAGCCCTGAGCTCGTCTCCCAATCGCACGTGTCTGACTATTCATACAGTGCAGTACATGATAGAGATATCTACATATATTGTGAAATACGGCTGGCAGTTTATCTGGGCCAGTACCCCCACACTGCAACATGGAGGGGCCCCGAATTCCAGCCGGGCATCATGGACATTGGAGTTTTACTTCACAGCTCTGCTGGATACTGTGGGGGCCGTCAGGGGACGCTGCAGGGAGGCACAAGTGTGTGTATAGCCCAGAACTTCTTCTTCTTCTTCTTCTTCTTCTTCTTCTTCTTCTTCAGCTCGGAAGTACTTCATTCCTTCCGTCCCCGTGATTAGGGAATACTTCCGGGCTGAAGAAGAAGAAGTTTTCATCTGACCTGAAAGTGCTGTGAAATCACAAGGACTGAGGGCAAGAAGCACTTCTGGGTCAGGGAATATAAAAGGATGATGGGAAACCCCAGCAGACGGAGCCGAGTTTTTGTTATTATTGGTTTATTGAGGATTGTGGAGGTGCTTTGTGAACATTATTAGAATTATTAAATTCATTTCTTGGACTTTTACCTGGTGTCTGAACGTGTTGTCTGAGGGTTCAAGGGGCAACATCTGTCACAATATATATGTATATATATCTACAGTATATTTATGTATTTATGAACACAGATTAAGTTACCAAGCAGTGTGGCAGACTGAAGCCCTTTAGGGGGTCCTCAAAGCCCGACTTGATGTTATTTTGGAGGAGTTAAGTGGACAGGACTGGGTGAGTGGTCCGCTCTCGCCTCAATGCTCTGATACGCGTGTGTCGTTGCAGATGGAAGTCTCAGTTAGAGCGTCCATAACTGCACCCCTTTGTGTTCCCCAGACTGGGAGCTGGCCATTGTCACAACTGACCTTCCTCTGGATGAGGACAAGTGATTATGTCAGGAGGTCTCGCAGTGTCTGTGTGGACTCATCGCTGACTGCCTCAGACTGCCGATTCTCTCCCGCTGTGTATCCGGTGTGTGTTGAGTATTAAGGATTCAAGATATGCGGAGGACACCACAGTGCTGGCAGAAAGCGACAGAGACCTCGAGCGACTGGACAGAAAACACTGCACTACGATAGCAGAGGAAGAGGAAGAGCAAGAAGAACCTGGACGGAGGACAATTAAAGAATTAAGAGGCTACTGGAGAATCGTCAGGTCCAGGAAAGTCAAGTCTGTCGACCCCCCGATAAGCGATGACACCAAATTAAAGAAACTGAAGTGAACTCCGAGGGTGACCCCGCTCCCCTGTACAGTACGTCTTAATGTTCACCTCTTGCGGTTCTTGAAATTCTCGTTTGTCCCCTCTCGCCGCCGACTGCCCCAAGTCCCGTAGACCCGGAGGTTAAACTGAGCCACGGATCAACTCCAAAGGTCAGAGACGTCTTTGTCCTCCTCACCCTTCGCTCTGCGTTCTCAGGGGTCTTTTTCTCTTCCTTTGATCTCCTCGTTTCTTGCGCAGGCAGGTTGGACGTGAGACAAGACGCGCAGAAGTGGTAGGTGCCCGGTCATCGGCCTGCCCGCCGTGGGGTTTGTGTCTCAAGTGCTTCAAATGTGACCCTTCCCATGACAGCGCACTGTTCTCGCTGCATTTGCAGGGCACTGCCAGGTCAGATATTGCAGTGTGTGCCCATGTGCTGGATTTTCTCTAAAACATCCAAAAAATCAAAGGCGTCAGCCAAATTCAACGGAACCTTTGTGTAAATGACCCTGACACACAATAAAAGTAAATCAAGGTCTTAAGCTCTGTGAGAAAACTTGCAACCACAGGCCCGCCAACTGTAATGTTTTCAAAGCTGGCATATTTTTAACATCTCAAGGAATTGCGAAAGAGCCTGAAATCGGAGCCGTGCGTAACCATAGCGATAACGAGCGACACACAGCGTCTGAACTGGAGACGTCAAAGTCACTTCAGGTCCTCTCTCTGGAGCCACTGGTGCGGCAGCCCGTCCAAACGCAATGCCCCACATTTCAGAATCTTTTCTCACCATTTAGAGCCATAAAAAAAGAAACCCGCTTAGACGTGTGTGAGGAGCGGAGCCCACCAGGACCCCTGAGTCGTGGCCATCGGGCGCTGCCTCGAGAGTCATGCTGGGCAGTTGGGGTGGCGTCAGTCATCTGTGCCCGCTCGTGCATCACGGTGGTGGCGTCCGATCACACCAGCCTTTAGACAGTTTACTGTTTCATATCTCGTATGACATCTCACTATGTCTCCTGATAAAGAACTTGTAGAGACGGAGTGTTTAGGGTGTGGAGTCTCAAAAAGCGCCGGTCATTTGCGGGTCAGTCAGACGTTCATTCGTGAAACGCCAGACCACCCTCAGACAGAGGACTGCACTGTGTGTGCCCCTTGAGGAAGAAGAACGGAAACTTTAAAAGGATGGCCACTCCTTCACCCTCATTTATTGGCTGCTGGCTCACCATGTGACCTGACGTTGAGGATGTGCGACGTAGATGGTGGGATTCATGACTGGCTCGTGACTCCTCAGCGTAACTGTGTGTGTGTGTGTGTGTGACACATTTCAACAGCAAATCACCACACTACCTGACAGCACCAGCGGCTACGCCAACGCCCTCCAGGTATGGCGAGTCCAGGCTGCACATCTGGCCAGTGGCAAACAGACAAACACGAGACAGCAGAGCCCAAACCCCCCCTCTAGGCCCTCACATTGGATACGTCATATTTAAGAAAATGGAGGTTAAGAGGAGACCTGACTGAAGCGAGTCCGCTGGGTCGACTTTAAAAGGAGTTCACCAAAAACACGGGGACACCGTTGGAACCTCGTGACGGGGAAATGTCACACAAACACTAGGAAGGGGACCACAGACACGTGGAATGAGTGACCAGGCAGTGTGGTGGGCAGGAGGACTTTAGGGACCTTCTAAACTGGACAGGACTGGACGTTCTCTTGTTGAAATGCACTTCCAGCGGAGTGATCAGCGTTGTCACCCCTCGCACACCCAGGAGCTGCCCCTTCGACTTGTTTGTCATGATGAGTCACAGACTGGGGAGGTCACACTACCTGACCGGCGGTCTCCACTTCTCGCTAAGACCGCAAAAATGAAGTCATGAGTGAAACCCACCGGGCGGGGGGGCTTTGCAGCATTTCGACATGCCCCAGTTCTGTTCTGTCCGTCCAGTTTGGGGTTGCAGGGCTTAGAAGCTGAAACAGGAGCAGGTCAGTAAAGACGTCGGTAACTGTATTCACAAAATGAGATCAAACAAATTCAAAAGGAATGTACAATAACAGCCGCGTGAGAAATTGTGTCATACTGCCAGCCACACGTTACCCACAGCTACCAACTGTAAATGGTAAGGATCACTGATAGGATGGAGGCCGTGAGGATGACATGATTGTTTTTTGCTTTTTCCTTCAATTATAAAAAAGTTTTCATATTTTAAAAGATTTTTCTTTCTTGCCTTCTGTACAGTTTTGGCTTTTATAGTATTGTGATGTGGAGTTTCAAAAGCTCATGCAGAAAGACAATTCCCCCTCGGAATTAACAAAGTGAATCAAATCAAATCTAAAAATAATAAAAAGTCTGCGAGGACTCCTAAAAGCACAGCAGCCTCCCCTCACGTCCAGCTCATCTCCCAACTGCTAGCTGCAGGCTTCTGGCCTAACGGGCCTCATCCAAGAAGACCTGGCAGAAGAAATAGGAAAGTCCTGAAATAGAACAAAAACCCCAGATGAAAGGGTGAGGATGAGGAGGAGGAAGACCAGCTTGTGTACAAAAGGGCAAACGCAGAATCTTTACACACAAAGGGTTTATTCATAAAATAGAAAAATACAGGGACAAACTCAAAAGAGCAAAATGAAGTTAAAGGAGTGCCCTAAAAGTCAAAGCCAATGCAAATCCACAATCCAATGACAGAAGGAAAAAAAAAAGAGTCCATAAAATCAGAAAAAATCAAAACAACAAAACCAGCAAACCTCACCAGACTCCTCCACAAATGCAATGATCTCCTACTCCTGAGCCTTCTCCACCAAAGGGCCGGCTCAGGGATGGCCCCACCTCCTGGGGGTGGGGGGGGGCGGTCCATAAAGAGTCAATGTATGATTAAACCGTAAGAGAATTGACATGAAGTCATGAACGATACCAATTCCAAACCACCACGAACACATAAGCCTACCTAGCATGCAGTCCCTGGGGTGTTTGTCCCACCTCTACAGTATTTCACCTGTTTGATGATCACGTTTCCTTCATTGAGGGTGGCAGGGAGCCGGCCGGTGTCATGGTCCTGTCGGTCTGCTTTACGATGAGCGTGTTTTGTTCTTTGTCGGAGGCTTTCTTAGTGTTGTGTGCTGTCTGATGGCTGCCTCATCCTGCTATCATCTGGTCTCTTTTGCATATTTTTGGAGTGTCGTTTGCATCTTGCAGGGCGAGTGTGACTCTGATTTAAGGTTTTCTACTACAGTTTTAGTTCTCATTGTTTGTTGGGGTTCCAGAAAAAAATCCATGGATACGGAAACCATAAAAACTGAAGCATTAATCCTACGGGGAAAATTAGGGGCAAGGATTCCTGGAAATGCACATGGGACCGAACTAATGATCTCAGTATCTGAACCTGGGAGTCCCACCTCAACGTCTTTTATCATCAGATATGAACTGCAAAGGGAGAAAAGAAAAAAGAGAAGAAATCGACAAAGAGGTGTACTGGGGTAACTGACCACGTCCGAGGTCGCCGATTTGTCCTGTCAAAATTAACCAAGACTCCTCACAGCAGCTGAACTGTAAGATCTCCAACCAATTCTCTGAAACGTGGGTCTGATTATAGATCTCCGTCCCAGAAAAGGTTGATCCACATCTGCTGCTGTGTGCGTTCACAGAGACGCCCGTAGAGACTCACCTCAAGCTTGTGCGCTCGACGATGCGTGTCCGTTGAGTGTGCGACGAGTCTGCCATTAAGCACCAGCCACTCTGTTCATCAAAGCCCCGTTAAGCCTCCATAAGCGTGTGGCATGGCGCACTGGCTCGGCCTACAACTGGAATTCACAAAGCCGCACCTACCAGTTGCCGTCTTACCACTCGAGTGAAGGCCGCGGCTCCAGCAGAAGACCAAAGGCAGCATTCCAGCGACGCTAAGCAGGCAGTGGCGCACTTTGGGAAGGTTTGTCTCGACTCGGCCACAAACCGCTCCGAGGTCCAGACGTTTATTTGCTTTTGTGCGACACGCGTTCACATTCCGCTTCTAAGTTTACCTTTAAAGGCCGTCCTTCCATGTGTTCCCCTTTAAAGGGACTCCTCCTTTACTTTCGTCAGTTTATTTATTTTCACTTCCCAGGGAGTCCTGCTTTCATTTCGCTCTTTGCTCATGTTTTGTTTCTTTACACTTCAAAGTGTTTTTTTGCGTGTGTGTTTCTAGTGTGGACACGCGTGGGCTCGCTGCTCCGTAGGCCCAGGATGAACTCTTTCCCCAGGGGCTTCCGTTTTATTTTTATTGGCGTCGGTTTAACTAGAAAGTGGCCGAAGTGTAACACAACGCCATGGAAAGCCCATCGTTTTGCTGTCTCACTCCTCACTAATTAGTTTGATCCTTTTAAAATCAGATCAATCTTCGCTTTACAAGCAGGATCTCAAGTGCCTTAGTAAAACAAAAGCGAACTCCAGATAAAATACCGACGTCTCCGTCTTGCTGTTTCATTTTCAACAACAGTAAACGGTGTAATGGGCCACAGCTGGGAAGATGATTGCTTAATTAAAGATAAATGGAGCAAGGGGTCGCTCACCACTGAAGAAAACGTTTGTTGTTTGTATAAAATATAGAAAGAGAAAGATGAGTCCCTCAAATCTATAATCCACACAGTCAAATTATTCTTAATGGACGGGGGATTTAGCAGCCATATCAAGTGGAAGAATGGCCTCGCTTGTATCCCGGTAATTGTGCTTGGCTGGTATTTGAACTGGTTGGATTTGTGGTTTCATCGTGTCCCCTCCGCTATGAGGGTCATCTCTTCTTCTCGGCTGTCTTGAAGGGGCGCAGACAGCAACTGTCGGTCACCTCCAGGGATGTCGCTCTCCGGTGCTCACATACGCCTGTTCATCTCGTTATTATTTTTAGCGGGGTCCTCATATTTTTCAAACAGGACATTTTGTACGATCCCTGCAAGAACTGTGTGAGTGTTGAGATGGTCCTCTCTTTAGCTCCTGCTTAGCTCCGTGTTCATTCCATTGTCATCATGTCATGTTTGAGTCATGGAGGGCACCGGCCCTCAGAACCATCACAGGACGATGGCGCAACACACAGAGGTAGTGCTGGCATCGCCGTGTCTACAGAGCACAGACGGAGATGTCGTTTCATATGTAGAGGGGGCAGCACGCAGGACTCTTCCTTCATTGGGGGTACGTAACGGTACCACGTGATTAGCTATTTTTAGAATTCGAGTTAAGTTTGATGGTGAAGAACCTAACACTTCAAAAGCAATTGAGCAGCAGCCTTCAGACTGAAGACACATTTGGATCCGCAGACCATCAAAGGCTTCTCTTCACTCAGATGAACTCAGATGAAGAGTTCTTGGAAGCCAACGTAATGACACCTCACGTGTGTGTGTGTGTGTGTGTGTGTGTCCTCTTGCTTACATCTCCATAGACAGGGTCTACAAGGGCACGTGCACTGGCACACATTGCTTTTGTGCAGATGATCGAGCTTTTCACACGTAGCTGGTCTGTCCTGACACATGTGGGCTCTTAAATCTCCTGAAAGCTCTAAACGTTCTCTCAGCTTCGGTCCAAGGATGGGGGCTCCATTAGCAACAATCTGAGCAGGACCCCTGCCTCCCTCCATTGTGATCCCTTGGATTACGTCTGTGGCTTCGGGAGCGCAGCTGATTGCACATCTCGTATGAAAGTCCAATAAGATCTACTGTGGACTGACTCCGATTCTCAAGCTGTCCAGTAGGTGGCGTGTTCTCTACGTTCAGAGGGATACGCAGACCTTCCTGGACTCTAAGTTATAGCCAGACTGCCTTCAGTGGAATTTAGCGAGCCACGTGTCGTCAAGTTAATCCTGGTCTTTGACTCCGACTTCGACAAATTAGACAAAACTAACAAAGCAGTGCCTCCGTACTACGGTTTGGAGCAAACGTTACTGTGGGAGAGAACGCTGAGCTCATCCAGGAGACAACGGCCAGAGGCCATCCTGAGACCTGCACCCCTTGGTACGAAGCACAGCTGAAATGCAGAACTTCATTTTTTAACAGAAGAAAACGCAACTCCGCTTACTTACCTCATGGGTTTAAAGGATTAGCCGCCGTCACTTTGAAATAACGTCCAGCTTACCGTGCGTCGGAGGCTAAGCCCTGCGCTGCTGATTTGAGACTCCTTCACCGCTACCGAGAAGCGAAAGGCCACGTTTGGTGGAGCGGGATCACGTTGACGTCAGTGGGCGAGAGTGTAGGCCGCTCAGGATATCATGCAGTTTGTGTCTGAAGCGGCTCCCGTGAAGGCGTAGAGAGGAAATAAAAAATGGAGCACGTCTTCAATAAGCGAGGCGTGCATCGGCTGTCGACAGGCATCCGCCATTTTATGAATTGTAAGGATCAACGTTTTCTATTAGGGAGTGAAAAAGTCCAACGGGTCTGCTTCCTTTTCCAGAGTGCCAAGCCGTATATCCAAATGAGCTCGTGTTTCATTGTTAAGATTTGAGAGGCTTGTGCTCCGCTTGGTCGTTTTATGTGGCGCTATGATAAGATAAGTAAGATTTCTGATGGAGTAACAGACACACCAAAATAATATTCTGAAAAATCGGCTTGTTAGGTGAAGGTCTGTCTGTCTGTCTGTCTGTCTGTCTGATGTTAGCTGAATTGAGACTCACCTGTGATGATGAATTTTGTCACCTTGTGCCGTCACACTTGTCCCCAAGCAGTCCGCCGCACTGATGTTTACTCCGTTATGTCGACGTCGTTTATAAGTCGGATTTACAAAGAAATGAAGAAGGACGCTATATAGCGCCCGCCCCGACACTGACTGGACACGGAGGCACGTGTAAAATAAGTCAACTTTTATCTTTCTTCGTCTATGGGCTACGACACAACGCAGTGCCAAGCACAGCAACAACACAAAAGCACTTTCTTCTTCTCCCTTCCTCCACTCCTCCTCCTCCTCAGCAGGCTTAGTCCTCCTTCCACCCGACTCTGGCCACTGGGTGGTGGTCGCTGGCTCCCTTTTATTGGGTACTCAGAAGTGCTCCAGGTGATTGATTGGCGACATCCGCCTGCACTTCCGGGTAAGGCGAAACCAGTGCCCAAAAGGTGCCAACCCCCATGAAGCCCTGGGGGAGCCCGAGGCACCGCTGCAACCCAGGGAGGCTGCCATCTAGCGTCCAGGGGGAGATACTTGGCTTCCCAACCTTGTCCCACTGGCAGACGTGGCGAAGGGGCGTCCCATGCCATCCATCACAATGTTAAGTAACATAAATCTGTTCTCGAGATTTTTAAAGGAGACGCCGCAGTTCAAAGTCTTCTCGTTGATTTCATTTCTTCTGGTTTAACGTGTAATCCGTCTGATGCTCTGCTCTGAATGTGCGTGTGATCATCTGCTAGCCGGCAGTGGGCACTTTGCTGTGACTTTGTCCGCACTTCAGACCCTCACACGTTCTTCATTTTTATGAGGATTCAGCCGAGTGCAGACAAGCAGAGCCAGGACGAGTCAGGGGGCTCAGGGTGACATCTGCACACCTCGGCCTTCTACAGCCCGCTACTTACAAACCACTGGGCAGCGCCAGTCAGGACACAGAAGGCCACAAGGAGGCGCACGCCGGAGTCTCGGCCTGGATTCCAGTGTGAAATTCCTGGCGCAGGCCATCGCTTCGACTGTTTTCATTGATAAATACGGAGCCTGTGCTTTCAGGTTGGATTTGACTTTCGTTATGCCAGATAATCAGGAGCTCTGCCAGCTCTGGGCGCTGACAGTGTCATAATATTTTAATTGTATTCTTTTATGTTTTCGTTTGGGAAGAAGAGAAGCCGTGGCGCGCTTTCCAAGCCAAACCATGAGCCCTCGCTTCCTGTTGTCCAAATTCCACAACGCAGAAAGTCAAACTCCGGGTGTCCCTTTGTCTGCGTTTATTGTCAAAATACGAACATCCAATAATAGACGCGTAGCGATGATTTGGGTTACTGAGACTGAAAGGCCGGCTAGTTCAGCCCTGTGAATTACTACCATCAGGGTCAAGTCTCCTCCAGAACGATTCGGTCCTTTTAGATTTCGTGATCCTCCAGCAATACATTTTGACATATTTAGCCCACAATATTTTTATAGGCGACGCGAGAACAAACGAAGTTCAGGGCACACGCTGTGTGTGCGCCACGCT
>NW_024376996.1:0-25000 GCF_016835505.1 Polypterus senegalus | reverse complement strand
CTCTCTGTGACAACTCAACATATTCTCGATTATCTGCCAACTGTCCTTTCTTGGTATCATCTGCACACTTGACCAGCTTGTTACTTGTATTCCAAATCATTAGTACTAGTGTGTTGTACTGTGAAGAAGGGGCCCGAGTTGCCTCGAAAGCTTGCATATTGTAATCTTTTTAGTTAGCCAGTAAAAGGGGTCATTTTGCTGGACTTCTTACTATATCCAAATCCATCCATCCATTATCCAACCGCTATATCCTAACTGCCTGGTTAAACGAAATAAGATTTAATCCAGGGGATCAACTTTTATGTTAAAATGAGTTTGTCAAGAACTTGGGGATACAGTTGGAAACGTATCCATCCATTCATTATCCAACCTGCTATATCTTAATTACAGGGTCATGTGGGTCTGCTGGAGCCAATCCCAGCCAACACAGGGCGCAAGGCAGAAAACAAACCCTAGGCAGGGCACCAGCCCATCGCAGGGCACACACACATATCAAGCACACACTAGGCACAATTTAGGATCACTAATTCACCAAACCTGCATGTCTTTGGACACGGGGAGAACATGCAAACTCCACGCAGGGAGGACCCAGGAAGTGAACCCGGGTCTCCTAACTGCGAGGCAGCAGCTCTACCACGCGCCACCGTGCTGCCCCATATCCAAATCATTTATATAAATTAATAATAGCATTGGATAGAGCACTGTCCCCTGCTGGTCACCACTCTTAACATCACCCAATTCTGATTCCTTGCACCCTCATCGCACTCTTCTTCCTGTGCCTGAGCCAGTTCTGCACCCATCTACAAACTTAGTTTGATGCCCATGTGGCACCTTATCAAATGCTGTCTGAAAGTCCAGATACTGTAGATAACATCGTCTGCTCCCCTCTGTTTGTATCCTTTTGTTTCTCCCTCATCGAATTCCAGCCTGTTAGTAAATCTCGACCTCCTTCTTCTGACCCCATGCTGACTATTCAGATAAACTCCTGTACTTGCCAGCTGTTGCTCGATCTTATCCTTAATAATTCCTTCCATTCATTTTCCTGAGATGCACATTAAGCATACTGGACTATATTTCTTGGATCTGCTTTTTATATAACAGGATAATGGATGGATGGATGGAAGTTACGGGTCAAAGGGTTTAGGGAAGGGTAGTACGAAAAAGGGTTAACAGAGCCTAAGAAAAGAATTCTTTTACTTTCTGGAGATTCTTCTTGGTGGTTTTTGTATTTAACCAGGGTTTATGATGGGATTTCCCCATCTTATGTTCATTTTTGGAAGTGCTGTTAGGACTCCCAGTCATAAGACACGGATCAGCTGCTTCCTCATCAGGGTCCGGTGTTTCACAGAGGTGACCGATTAGCTGTGAACTGAACAAGGGGCTTGCAGCTCTGACAATTCCCGTGAAGTTGTCAGAAGAAATGACCTTCTCATTTTCATCTCTGGCCGTTGCATCTACTTGTAATTACAGCTGGAGGTTTCCTATGTCCCTCAGGGATCTCCACTGGCCTTGTTAACGTGCGGCAGTGATGAACGTAACTTAGACTTGAACGTGTTTCATGTTTGAACTTGATGTGATTCAGAATGTTGGGTGCGTAATATTTGCCAAATTTCAGAAGTGGAATTTACGGCAATGGAATTCTGCTTCCTTTAATTCCCATTCACTTCCTGTTTGTTTCCTCTTGCTTTTGTTTGTTTCTTTTATAACATCATTGCCTTAATGTCAATTTTATGAATTTTTTGAAGAACTCAACTCTCATTTTTTATTTCCACAGACTTACCTGAATAAGCACAAGAAGAAGGTGGTCTCCAGCAACACTACAAACCCCTGGTAGATGGACTCTCCAACTGTCCTTTTGTTTCTGCATTAAAGTAGAATGAGGATGGCGTTTTCATCTTAAATGGATGCCATGAATGGAAGCTTGAAGCAAAGTCGTCTTTGACAGAATAAATGAACTTTGGGCTTATTTGTATTTAAATTCTTTCTTTAGACTGACTAAAGCAGTGTTCCTCAACCAGTGGAACGGTTGTGGGCTTCTGCCATTTGGGTCACATGTTGCAATTGCTTATAGTGGTAGCGGGACGAGCAGTTTGTCGTCCTCGATCTGCGATGATTTCACTCGATTCACCAAGGGGAACCCACAACTTTAATGATCCCACTTGATTCATTCAGGATAATTACCACTCTGACGATCGTGCTTGACTCACTAAGAGGCACCCACCACTTTAATGATCCCGCGTGATTCACCAAAGGGAAACCACCACGTTGATGATGGTGCTAGATTCACCAAGGGGAACCTGCAACTTTAATGACCCTTCTCAATTTATTATGGAGGATTACCACTCTGACTCTCCCACTCGATTCACCAAAGGGGACAACCACTCTAAACATCGAGCTAGATTGAACAACGAGGAACCCATAATTCAGTCAGGTTAGGAAGCAGGTACGGGTACAACACATTACTGCACCCACCACACGACGAAGCAGGTAGGGATCAAGGTTGGCAACCCACCCAGGCAGTCACGTGGTCCAGTCCCACCCTCCGGAAATGACCCTCTATCTGCTGCAGCCTGGTGTTACATGGGCGTCCACTTGGCCTGGTCCTGCCACTCTGGAATCAAAAACAATCTTATAAAAGAAAAAGTTTGTTTCTACACCGCTATTCACTAAGAAAGAAGTGATGTAGAGGACACGAGGGAAAAGAAACTGGCCAAGAAAAAGGCAAACCAGTGCAAACAAATCCCAGTACAGAAATTCAGAAAAGCAGTCAAAACAGAACGACGAGGATTAAAAATCCAGAAATCCAGCAAATCAATGAAGCATAAATAAACTCACCAACTCCCTAGTGTGTTTGAAGTGAACTGTCAGGAATTGTAGGAGACCCTCCGGATCTATAGGGTGAAGGGCAACTCCTGGTGGTGATTGGCAGGTGGCTCCATCTTTGGGAGGTGCCTTTCATATGTAACTATATAAAACTTAGATATATAGATATAAATAACGCACTATTTAATACATACTGTAGATAGATGTGAAAGGCACTATATGATAGATAGATAGATAGAGATAGATAAGGCGCTGTATAATAGATGTGAAAGGCACTATACTGTATAATAATCTATGTATCATATGGTGCTTTCACATCTGTCTATCGGATTGATAGATAGCTGTGAAAGGCACTATTTAACACAAAGATAGATGTGAAAGGCTCTATATAACATAGATAGATAATCTATTATACAGCACCTTTTCTATCTATCTATCTATTATATGGGGCCTTTCACATCTATCTATCTATCTATCTATCTATCTATCTATCTGATAGATGTGAAAGGCCCCATATAATAGATAGATAGATAGATAGAGATAGATAGATAGATGTGAAAGGTGCTGTATAATAGATGTGAAAGGCACTATACTGTAAAATAGATAATCTATTTATTATATGGTGCCTTTCACATCTATCTATATCTATCTGATAGATGTGAAAGGCACCATATAATACATAGATAGATGTGACTCTATATAACATAGAGATAGATAGATAGATATGAAAGGCACTATATTAGATAGATAGATAGATAGATAGATAGATAGATAGATAGATAGATAGATAGATAGATAATCTCAATTGGGTGAACAAGAAAAAACAAGTTAACTGCATTTATATTATTAGGAAGAGTGTTTATGTGCTGGAAGCTGAAATGAGGCTTTAGGGGATTTTGGATCCATCCATTCATTTTCCAACCTGCTATATCCTAACTACAGGATCACGGTGGTCTGCTGGAGCCAATCCCAGCCAACACAGGGCACAAGGCAGGAAACAAACCCCAGGCAGGGCGCCAGCCCACCACAGGGCACACATACCCACACACGGGACAATTTAGGATCACCAATGCACTTCACCTGCATGTCTTTGGACTGTGGGAGGAACCCCACACAGACACGGGGAGAACATGCAAACTCCACGCAGGGAGGACTCGGGAAGCGAACCCGGGTCTCAAAACTGCGAGGCAGCAGCTCTACCCACTACACTACCGTGCCACCCGTTAGAAAATCCAAAAATGGTAATTTGTTTGAATGTATTATTTTCAGATATTAAAATGTATGTTTAAACCAAAACATTTCCTGTTGTTACTTTTAAAGACAGGACTGTGCAATTCAAAGGAGTGGATGAGAGAAACGGAGAAACCAGTAAAGACCGGGACTGAACATCTCAAACGCTGCTATCATTTCATCGACAGCATCGACTTGTCAACACTTTAGGTCTGGTTACACACGACTGTTTTTTGGGAGTCTTCGCAACTGAGACAGTTGAAAGGCTTTGGTGATGGTAATTACCCTAAAGACCAAAGGTTGGCGCTGTGTCCTAAGGCTTTCTCTTCTTCTCCCGATGCAGAACAGGAAGATTGACAGCCACTCCATCATTGACATCACTTCCGTTTCTGTCGCTCTAAGCCGTCCCCTTCCTGCCTCACAACTTCATAACCCAGAAATCGGCCATCTTGAGGCAGTTCTGTGAAGAACTTGCGATTACGTTGACATTCCCGTAATTATTGCACGTTTTCTTTTCACTTTGAATCTTCCAGTTACAGTACATGGGGGCACTAAGGTGATGCCCAAACTCTTTATTGTTGGTTGAGTCCTATTTTACAAGATCTTTACAGTGGAGTGTAATGGGGCTCATTAGGACTACAGACAGGACTAACGACCTACCGAGCGAAGTCAGATGTGAAATTGTGTTTGAACGTTAAGCGTTTTCTATACATTTTAAAATGCATCTTACACATGCTGGTACTTGAGAACACGTGAGGAATTGCAGGCCCTAAACAAAGAACTGCTGGTGGCTCCAACACAGTCATCCCCATTTATTTCTCAAATAAGAACAAAAATACAAGAGCCCAATGGTGTGGAAGGCAACAGAACAAATGAAAAGTCTTGTAATTGCCACACATGTACTTGTTATTTTTCGACCTGCAATGAGACCCAATAACTCGTCCCTCATTTCCCAAAGCCCCTTACAGTACAGGGTACCGGTACAGGGTGGTCCAGATCTAATTATGCAGATCCAGATCGTCTGGATGACTTTGATTTATGCGGGGACGATTCCAGTTCGGCACAAAGACGATTCTTCATGTCGTTTGGCACACTTCTCGATGGTCCGGGATTTTTCGGGTGATTTTCTATGTAATAAACGTTATAGCGTAATGAAAATTACATAATTAGATCTGGACCACCCTATAATAATAATAATTTGTTACTTTAATATGTCGCTTTTTCTCACTACTCGAAGTGCTACCACACAGAGACGACCCGGGACACAAACCCATCATGTCCGTTCTGCGAGGCACAAAGACGAGACTGGCTTGTTGAGTTTTACTTTATTTATTATTGCTTAGTACACAGAAAGTGACTTTCCTGTTTCTTTTATGAAAAGGCAAACATTTCCCATCCCAACGTGTTAGTGTCGGCCGCGTCACGGCAGACGTGTTAAGAGTTAAAAACAGCAAAACAAAGGCAGGCAGACATGGGACTGACTGACCGACCATCCCGAGAGGGGCCTTTACCCACAATGCCCAAAATGTCTGACGGGAGATCAAGAAAGAGTGTTAATGCTTACACAGTAAAGAAATACTTCCTGGTCGGAAAGACGCCAAGAGTTCCTAATAAAAAATAAGTGTAAATATATAATAATATATGCACATACATAATCAAATTTACAGTAGAAATCTGCCTCTCTCAGAGGCAGGACCGAGCACCAGATCTGAGATGCATCACCGCACCCGTACCCATGGCATACTGAAAAACTCGGGGCAGGTGGGTAATGCGGCTACCCTGCTTGGCACACAGTGTCCTTATTTTTTTGGAAAAAGATGTGCAATCAAAGAGGCTCCTTAATGAGCACAAACTGGACGAGAATTCAGCGGCTCAACCAAACGACGGGAATGAGAAGAGCATGTGGCCTGCACCCTTCAAGGAGAGCTTAGAGGCCTGCTTAGGGTCCAAAGAACTGGCCGAGTGACAAGATCAGTAACTTTATTTGGATCTTCAGCTTCATTTATAGGAATACCGTCCATATCCCCCCAGCCAAAGCCCCCTCCCCACCACTCTTCGGCGGGATGCACAGATGAGGTCCACGTTGAAATCCAAGGGCCTGCTATGGAATCCGTGCTGATTTTCAAACCCAAGCGATATTTAAAGCTCATCTCAATCTCGGGACTTTCCAACTGCCAATCCAACTAACTTCTTCATTTTTAAACAGATTTCTGTCATCTACAGTTCTATTCGGACGGGATTAGTTTTATAACAAGCGATTCTTACTGGGGGAACTACCATAACTTTTCAGCCCTATTCGGATAGGGTTAGTTTCAAACCAGAATGTTGGATAAAGTAAATCTTACCAGAAGAATTCTGTAATTTTAGTTCCACCTGAATCTCTCACGTAACTTTTCACATCTCAGTGAAGATTACGAACCTCTTCACCTTCTATAAAGAGTCCATAAAAAACAACCCCAGGCTAAACTAGTTATGTGCTAGGATTCCTCCATTTGAGAAATTCAAACAGGACCAAAAACAAAAGTGGTCCTCTGGTAAGAATTACTTGTACCCCGCTAATTCTGTCCAAACAGGGCTTAAGAACTTGGCCAAGCCCTCTCTTCAGATGGGATTAGTGGAGTAAAGTAATTCTCACCAGAAGACCTCCGTAATTCTTAAGCCCTACTCAAGACAGGTTTACCGTATATACTCGTGTATACGTCGGGTCTTGAATCAATAAAATTAGACCCTGACTTGTACGCTCGTTCAAAAATACGACACTTAGTTTTTCGTTTTGCTTTTGCATCTTCTTGCTTCCTCCAATTCTACACCAGTTTCTCTGACACATCATACTGAGTTGCAGCAGCGCAGTTACCAATTTCTTTCTCCAATTTAACAACTTTTAATTTAATTTTCTTTTGATCGAACGCTCCATCGTAGATAAGGGATGCTCGTACGATAAAGGTGTATGAGGGTGCAAGATACAAAAAACACAAAAGAGTACAAACGTCACTTCGGAATAGTTCAGGTATTAAATACCGTGTGGTCACGTAGGCACAATAAATAGAAATAAAAAGGTTGTGTGCTCCGTGGTTACTCTCTCAGGTGGGCGTTAGCATATCGTAATCTCTTGGACCAATAGCGTGAGTTTCCCGTATTCGACTTATACGACCGACATTATAAAATAACAGACATTAGACGGTAAAATCAAGCCCGACTTATCTGCGAGTATATCTGGTAGTTTCAAATCAAGTGGCGGGGTAAAGTCACTGTTTGAAGTGGGTCGGTACGCACCGGTACTCTGTACCGCCATTCCCCCTGATCTTGTCTTGGGAGTACCGATGGTAAATGTATGCATACCGGTGGGTACCATCACTTTGGACGACATTAACTATCCTTATTCATAGTAACAATATGTTCGTTTGCATCTTTAGGGGACACCCACTTCCAGACCCCCTCCCCCTGTATATATTATGATGGGATATCCCACCACCCCTATTATTCAGAGCACACAATAAGGAGTTGTTCTTTTTTTATCCCCCAAATTAGGCCAGAGGACTTCTGTAATTTCAGCCCCATACAAATTGCTCAAATGCAGATTAGTTTCAAAACAGGAGGTGGGGTAAAGTCACTGTTTGAAGTGGGCCGATACACAGGTACTCCGTACTGGCATACTGGTGGGTACCATCACTTTGGATGACATTAACTATCCTTATTCATAACAACATTTTGTTCGTTTGCACGTCTAGGGGACACCCACCTCCAGCGCCCCCCATATATTATGGAGGGATATCCCACCACCCTTATTATTCAGCGCAGTAGTTCTTTTATTTACCACCCCCCTACTTTAGGCACTGGATATTCTTTACCGGAGGACTTCTGTAATTTCAGCCCAATACAAATTGCTCAAATGGCGGAATTTTACCAACATGTCGATTCTCACCAGGCTAGTAACCCTAACCCTGCGGTTATTTTATTAAATGGATATTTATAGAAGGTAAAAGACTTGAATGTGCAATCCGTCAAAAGCTACTGCCATCAGCGATTAGGAGTTGAATGCTGAATGCCAGAGTATTTGTGAAACTGTAATGATCTTATAAAGCATCTTCAAAATCTATTTAGTATGAAAAGAATTGCAGAAAAAAATCTAAAGATTAAAAGTACGCTCCTAATCGCCAGCCCACTTTGTGCATAACTTTATGAGAGTAGTCTGTAAAATTACAGATTACAATTACTTTCCCTTATTATCCCTTTACCGTAAACCTAATCCTTATGACTCGGCCAAGCAGAGCAGCCCTGAAGTTAAGATGTTTCATTTCTTCCACCAGCTTCCTTGGATGGCTTTAGTTTTATTCCAGGAGGTGGGGTAAAGTCAGGGCTTGAAGTGGGCTGCTACTCGTCAGCACTCAACACCAGAATTTCCCTAATCTCGCTTTACGAGTACCGGTAGTTAATTTATGTGTACAGTCAGTTTGGACCACAAAACAATATGGCCGTTTGCCATCTACAAGGGGGTTGGACTCACCACCCTTCCCTGAGAGTTTCAATACATTCATACAGGACTAGTTGAACCCGGGGTTATTTTTTTTTTTTACAGACTTTTTGTAAAAGATAAAAGGCTCCGTAACCTTAACCGAGACATGAACGTGCAGTTGGTAAAAAGTTACTGACAAAAGTGATTCAGATGGGATGGAAATTGCAAATTACTATCCCTACCTCCGGCCCTAAAACTAATCCCATCTGACTTCATCAGGCTGAGCTACTCGGTGGTGAAGATGCGGAGTTTCTCCCACCACTTTCCACAAGAGGCCTAATCTGATGGGATCAGTTTTATACCTGGAGTTGGGGGAAAGCCATTATTACCGGAGGACATCTGAAATTTTTGCCCCATTTGAATCACTCAGGTGTCCAGAAACTCATCCACTTGTCCAACGCGGTATGAATCCATTTAAAATGGTTCGAGGTCAGTCGCACAGAGTGTCTGGACAAGTTCTTCATCTGCCTCCATTTTTTTTTTTCTGCTATCTCGGAAGAAAAATTCTGTTTTCCTAGGAAACGACAAAATTTTACTGAAACGTTGATTCAAGGGGGGTTCATTTTTTATGTATGGTAAAAGGCTACAGTAATCGTTACTGAGACCTGAATGCACAGTCCATGGAAACTTACTGACATGATTAATTAGAAATAGGACTAAAACAACAGAGGTCCTCTGGTAGCAATTACTTCACTCCCAACTCCATCCAAAATGGGATACAGAACAATGTGGTGGAAGGAACTGAACATCATAACCACCGGACAACTCTGTCGGGCTGAGACAGAGACGACAAAAATGTATTTTACGTTAAGCAGTTGGTCCATCTGAATCCCATCCGAATAGGGCCTACTACACTGAATGCCAGAGTATTTGTGAAACTGTAATGATCTTATAAAGCATCTTCAAAATCTATTTAGTATGAAAAGAATTGCAGAAAAAAATCTAAAGATTAAAAGTACACTCCTAATCGCCAGCCCACTCTGTGCATAACTTTATGAGAGTAGTCCGTCATTCTCAAATCCAGACTCTATAGTGACCAGTGGACTCTTCCTGTAAGGGACTTTGGGATCATGTTCAATATAAAGGTACTATATATAACAAAAAAAAAAAAAAAGAAAGTGTGCCCCCTAGTGCCAAACGCCACATGTACAAGTGCAATCCAACGACAACAGGATCACAATGCAGGGAAGGTCTTTGTGACGACCATGCACTGTGCCCTCTAGTGCCAAAAGCAATGAACTGCAAGATTCTCCTCCGCCACTGAGCCATTAACTTTAGGGGTTTTCAACTTCAGCTGCAGGTTTTCATCTCAACCAGTTTCATAATCGGCAAGTCATTTTTACCTTTAATTGATCTCACTGTTTAATTAGCTGTCCTTTATTTTCTTATTTCCAAAAAGTGCAGTAGTGTGAGATATAGGCTAAGGATCTGCACTGGTATCCTGAAGGTTGCCGGTTCGAATCCACGTCACTGCCAAAAGAGATCCTACTCTGCTGGGCCCTTGAGCTGTAATTGAATTGCTCCAGGAGCATTGTACAATGGCTGACCCTGCGCTCTGACCTCAAAGGGTATGCGAAAACTAACAAATTCCCAATACAAGAAATTGTATAAGGCGAAATAAAGAACTAAAAAAAAAAATTATATACACACACACACACACATAGACATTCATTTTTTTTTCTTGCCATAACTTTAAATGCTGAACTCTGTTTTGAAATTTTCTGGAAGCACATTTGAAAATGGGAACGGCGCTATATACAGTAAATAAAATAGATTATCATTATTTTTAATGTTCTTTTTTTCTCTGTAGATTGTTCATCTAATTATATTCAAATATTGACAATTAATGAATGAGCAGTAAGGGCTCGTTTATACTTCACGCGCACGCATCATAGGTGCCATGCATTCCCAACATTCATTTGACGCATCCTCTGTGCAGGTCCTCAGAAATTAACGTGACGCGTGCACAAATTGCAGTACCAGAAAAAAGCAGAGGGTGGCGCAGTGTGATAAAAGTCTGAATGTGACGTCAAGAGTCTCCGTTTACTATCTACATGTGACAGAAAGCCTCTATGCGGATCGATGTGCGCGCTTCGCCGTTTGATGAATGGTTCGATGTGGTGAAGCAAAATGGCGACATACAGATGCATTTGTGGTGCTTTTATATTCAAGCGTTGCATATTCCCGATCATAAAGACACCACACATTTTACAAGTGCCACATACCATCTTTTGTGCCATCTTCCTCCTGCCCTGACAGCAGCGGCAAACAGCAATAGATCGCCACACTGAACACATCACATTTATGATATTCCAGCTCTCTGCACATTTAGAATTCTAAGATTTATACTTGATGTATGTTACATTTTACACAAAAGTCGTTAACTTTGTTTAAATAATTAATGCTATTAAATTACACGTACGGTGGCGGAGCGGTAGCACTGCTGTCTCGCAGTATGGAGTCACGTCTCTGGTATTCCCTGCCTGGAGTTTGCATGTTTTTCCTGCTGGGTTTCCACAGTGAGCTCCGGTTTCCTTCCAAAGATGTGCAGATTTGGTGACACTAAAATGACGCCAGTGTGTGTGTGTGAGATTGTATTCACCTTGCGATGAGCTGATGTCCCGTCTAGGCATTGTTTCTGCCTCGTGCCCAATGCTTGCTGGAATGGACACATCCCTGGATTGGTGGATTCAATCGTTAAACAGCCTTTTCAGAGATATTGCGGTAAGGTGTCATCGGAATTTACCGGGTGTTCCAGGCAAATCACAACACAGTAAAGCCGAACCTGTTCTCACCGTGATGATATCTCGCACTGCCACCTGGTGGATTCTTCCAGATTTATGTAAACTACGCATGCAAGTATACAGTAAAACGCTTGTGTAGCAGGAGCGTCCGCTGGGGTATGCGTCGCATCACGTGAAGTATAAACCCGGCCTAAGACTGCAGCTGAACTCGCCTTACCTGTTAACCCTTCGTACAGCACCGGCTCCATCAGGCAGCACGCTATTGGTGGTCAGAATAAGGGGCGAGCACAGCTGTGCTGGGAAGTCGGCATACAATCACAGAACAAACCCAGTGAATTTCCGTCATGTAAATGGACACGACCAGCAACCACAGTCAGCACAGTCGGTCATGCAATGCGACTCAATAAGATGCCGACCTGCACCAAAGGAGGGTGTGGAGACCATTTCAAAAGTTAATTTCCATGCCACAAGTTGCCAACCCATTTTAAAATTTTTGGAAAATGTCAACACGTAAAGTTGATTACATTTCTTCTCGTTTGAGGGGATGTGAAATGTGACAACATAGGGAAGGTCAGATTAGTTGATTGCCCAGCAGGGCTTTCTAGACTTCTAATTTCAGGGTATGTCAGACACACCGACTGTAGTTTCTGATCTCATTTGTGAAACCACAGCCATTTTCTTCTTTCATAGCGTTTATCCCACGTTGGCGCAGAGTCTGCTTTTCCGCACATCGATCTCCACTTCTTTTGAGTCGCATGTCTTCTTTTAAGTTGATCAGACCTCCGTTTTCTGGGACGTACTGGGCATGCCAGATTTTACAACTGTGTGTCGACCAGTTGTGCTCGTCACTTTTCCCGACAGCAAATGATGTGCTGCATAACCGAGCCAGCACTGTAGGAAGTGTTCATATCTACGATGAGCTCAGCCACAACCTCGGCCCCATTTTATTTTTCAGTTCTCTTGTGGACCATAAAACACAAAACATCACACAGATGAGCCTATTAAACAGGGAGCCAGTCACACGGGCCAATTCTCCTAAAGCTAATGTCATATTACATGACTTCTAGTTTTAGGATATGTCAGACTTGCTGACCAAGTTTGCTGATCTTGTCGTCAGACCACAGAAATTTATGTGACTAAAATAAAAAAATCGCTGGGCTCGTCAGATTTAGTGACTGTGTGCTGACCTCCCAGCACAGTTGTGCTCGCCCCTTTATCTGACAGCAGATGACGTGCTGTACGAAGGGTTAACAGCTATGGTGAGTTTAGCCACAATCTTGGCTCCTTAATTTTTGTCGTGGTATGTAAACTCAAAATATCAGACGGACGAGCCTCTCGTCTGTTTGTGAGGTCCAAAACTCCCATGTCCCCATTTCCTCATTGCTGAATCTTACGTACCGTACTACTGGATGAGCATTCATTGGCCGTCAGTTCTCCAGGCACAGAGAGCTGGTCACTACCAGTAAAGGCAAACCTGTTTGAGTTAGTTGGGGATGAGTCGCAGCCTGGTGAAACTGGGTGGCTGGGGATGTCACACTAACATGACCGCCGGTCCGTGAAGTGCAGCCTCCGACTCGCTAAGTTTATCATCAATGAAGTCTGTGACTGAAAAAGATGTGCAGTGTGACACGGCTTTAAGGGAGCAAACCAGACAGAATTCATTCCATCCATCCATTTTCCAAATCCGCTTATCCCGGGCAGGATTGTGGGGAAGCTGAAGCGTAGCCCACAAAGCAAAAAGTAAGAACAATCTTAGAAACAAGGCAGCATTCCATTACCGAGTGAATACCCTCATATGGGGCAATTCACCTAAAGCCGATGTCACGTTATGGGACTTCGAGTTGTAGGGTACATCAAACACTCCGACGACAGTTGCTGGGCAGCAGCAGTTTACGTGACTGAAAATCGTTTTGCATGTCAGATTGGGGGACAGTCGTGTTCGCCCCCGTTTGTGACGGCAAATGGCGTGCTGCGTGGGAGCCTGTCACATGGGCCCAATTCTCCTAAAGCCAATGTCACATTGCACGACTTCTAGTTTTTGGGTAGGTCAGAGTTGCTGACCATTTATTTTATTCTGTTGTGGTTGGCAAAACACAAAACATTGGACAGATGAGCCTTGTGAGGTCCAAAACACCCGTGGGTCCTTATTCCTCGTCGCCTGGCTCTACCATCATAATCATCATCATCAGTTTGCTGTTGTCATTAGTCAGAGTTAATTCAGGTGAGAACAAGTTTCCTCCACGACTCCTGACCTTGCATTTCTCATTAGGTTTAATATCGTGATTGATGATATCACCGATGTGCCGCACATAAGTTGTTAATGGGCGACCGACTTCAGGCATTTTGAGCCTCTCTGATGGTTCATATAAGGCGTACTTTCTCATGGGTTCTTCAGGGTTTTGTCGGAGGATGTGTCCTATCCATACGAGTTGCCTTTATGACGACGCATTTTAGGTTTAGACGGCTGTAGATTTCAGTGTTTGGGATTTGGCCCGTATGCTTTACTTTCGGCATGATTCTGTAGTAATTTGCTATGTAACTATCTAAGGTTCTCTTGAGTCCATGTTTCGCTACCAGACAGAAGAATGCTCAGGCATGAGAAAGTAAATATCCAGATCCTGAGTTGAGTTGGTAGATTGGCTTGGCAGATAAATTTTTTTTAAACTTCCAGAAGGCTCCCCAGGGTTTAAGCCTTTCGAGTTCTGATGTTGTTCATTACATTCACAACCATTGATTTTAAATAGCTGAATAGTTGATTTGCTCTCCTTTGAGCTCTAATGGGAATTGAGGACCACGATAAGAACTTCCTCTCATTTGTTCTGCTTTGTTAGTATTTATTTTGAGACCAACGGAATTGACTATTCGACACGTTTTCTCTAGCCATTGCCGTGATCTCTCGTGGTCCAACTCCAGAAGTGCCATGTCGTCTCCATAGTCTTTATACTTCACGCTCAGAACGCGTACACATCATGGCTGCCACGTGTTCCCAGCGATGATTTCACGCGTGTTCTGAGCGGGTCCGCAGAAATTAACGTAACGCATGCGCAAGTTGAAGTACCAGAAAAAAGTTGGATGGGGGGGTGCAGTGTGCTAAAAGTCGGAATGTTACATCAGTGTCTCCGTTTACTATCTCTATGTGACAGAAAGCCGCTATGCAGATCCTACGGGGATCGATGTACGCGCTTCGATGTTCCATGAATGGTTTGATGCGGTGAAGCAAAATGCCGACATACAGAAGCATTCGTGGTGCTTTTATATTCAAGCCTCTCATATTCCCGATCGTAATGAAACAATACGTTTTAAAAGTCTCACATACCATCTTTTGTGCCGTCTTTTTACAACAGCAACATAATGTACGGCAGCGTATTTGAGCCACTGAGAAAAAAAATTAAGCACATGGTGAAATCGTGTATTTTGTGATTAAAGTGGAAATTTCGGCTTTAATCTCAAAATGTCCACTTTAACCTCGTAGTTCACCTTATGATTAAAGCAGACCGTCGTAAACGTCATTCCAGTTTTTAAACGCTACGGTAAGCAGCAATAGATCACCACACAGAACATATTAAATGTCTGATATTCCAACTCTCTGCACATTTAGAATCTTTAGATTTATACTTGCTATCACTTTCATGAAAATGCATTGAAGTGTGTATGTTACATTTTACAGATAAATCGTTAATTTTGTTTAAATAATGAATACTGTTAACAATTACACACATGGGGGTGACCTGGTGGCGGAGCGGTAGCACTGCTGTCTCGTAAGGAGTCACGTTGCTGGTATTCCCTGCTTGGATTCTACACTGTGCTCCAGTTTTCTTCTAAAGATATGCAGATTTGGTGCTGCTAAAATGACGCTAGTGTGTATGTGAGTGCTTGTATTCACCTTGCGATGAGCTGAGGCTTCGTCCAGGGACTGTTTCTCACTCGTGCCCAATGCTTGCTGGAATGGACACATCCCTGGATTTAATCAATAAACATCCTTTTCAGAGATATTGCGGGAAGGTGTCATCGGAATTTAATGGCTGTTCCAGGCAATTCACAACACAGAGAAGCCGAACCTGTTCTCACTGTGATGATATCTCGCACTGCCACCTCGTGGATTCCTCCAGATTTACGTAAAGTACGCACGCAAATATAAACACTACAACGCTTGCGTAGCAGGAGTATCCGCTGCAGCATGCGTTGCGTGAAGTATAACTCCAGCATAAGGCGTTGAGCCGTCACTCCGGCATTCGCAAGCTTTGTCTAGGGTGTGTAACGAGGCCAAATTGTTCTTCCGAGTTATTCATGACACAGTCAATCGCTATTATAAATAGAAACGATGCCAATATGTCTCCTCAGAGGAGACCCTGTTTGTCCTACCGCTAAATGTAAGATTCATAACTGTTTGATATAGTTGGGGACGAGAAGCAGACTGGGTGGCAGGGGACATCAAACTACATGACCTGTGGTCACAGAAATGTAGCAAATGCCTCCGACTCACTAAGTTTATTGTCAATGAAGTCTGTTACTGAAAATTGCCAAAAAAGTCGTGCGGTGTGACAGAGCTTTAAGGGAGCAAATTCTACAAAACTCATTCCATCCATCCATCCATCCATCCTTTTGCCAAATCCATTGCGAGGAAGCTGGAGCCTAACACACCAAGCTTCGGCGCCTCACCAAACAAGAACGGCAGTCCATTGTGGGACGAACACACACAGTCCAGCTTAGCAAAGGCAAAACCACCTAACAGTGCATGTCTTTGGATTGTGGGAGATAATCGGAGCAACTGGAGGAGAAGCACGTGGACACGGGGTTGGGGAAACACGCAAACTCCACTCTTTAGAATTAAGAAAACTTTAGCATTTAAAGCTGTGGCAAAAAATGCAAATCTTTCACAACTCCTTTAGAATAAGAGAATAAAAAAGGGACAGTTGACATAACAATGAGATCAGCTAAACATAAGACGCCCCGATTGTGACATTGGCTAAAATAAAAGGCTGTAGCAGCAGGGGTCCACTAAGCCTGAACTTGAGAACCGCCATACTAAAATAAACCAGACTTAGAGCACAGAACGTGACTTTCTCGGAGGTGGGATTTCATCTGGCAACCCTATGCCCTGGATGCTAAGTCACACTTTCTGGATTATGCTGGATCAATATCACCGATTTATAAAAAAAAAAATCTCCGATATAAAAATAATAAAAATATTCAGTGCTTGTACTGTATCTATTCATCAAAAGACAGAATCAATTTGATTAAAAAAAGAAAAGGCAGGCAAATTGTGCCCCCCGCCCCACATGATTGAAGACTCACGCCCACCCTGACCTAAACATCCCTTTAGCATTAAGCATGAGGCTTATGGTCCTACTTTGCAATCAGCCCATGTCTGGTGGGCTGCTAAGGTGCTGCCTTCGTCTTCCATTATTATAACAGTAACAACCAAGTGCAGGGCACCTACTGGAACAACATATAAAAGCAAGAAGTGAAAAGCACACCAATCGTGAAATAAAAACAGAATGAGGTGACGGATTTCACGTGTGCTAATAAGCGTATTCTCTTTGTTCCCGGTTTCGTGCTGGATGCTCCATAGCGAGGAAGCAAGCCGGTAAACATCTCCCCAAATCTTATCACCATTGCTACTGTCCACCCTCAACTGACTACTTATTAACCTCCTTAGCGTTATGTCCCCCCTTCCTCAAAACAGCTTGACGTTGTAATTGCAACAAGAGAAGCGTATTTCATTGCGCACTTTTATATCCTTTCCTGTTGGTTGCACATGAGAGGGTAGAATGTCAGTCTGATCTGCACGATCAACACCTCCCATTGTTATTGTAGACTTAGTAACTTCCACGTTTCCACTGACATGAACATTGACAGTTGCTGCATGGTGAACGTTGCTTAGGGGGCTTGCATGTTTCGTGATCTTCCACTTGATCGCGTGACCTGGCATATCATGGTGGCTCGGTCGTACAGTGCCGCATGCATCAGTTTCATTATCCATGCCAATATCAGATGATCAATTCACACTGTCATTAATATTGCTCGATTTAATTAATGGTCTTAGTTTCAGTTTGTTAAAACTGGCTTTACGCAGTATTGTATTTTTTTGGTTGAAGGTTCCACCCCACTCATGAATATTGATGAGTCAATACATGCATATTAAAAAAGTACTTTTGCAGAATGATGTTATTTCATCCACAAGATAGCAGCACAATACTGTCTTGCACGTTATTTGGGCTTAGCGCTGTACGTGTGATCAAAACAGGTACTCGGGGTTAACCATTTTTACACAGAATTCCAAGCCTGAGTAGTGCTTGGGGTTAATGCCAAGGAAGTTATTACGACCAGTACGGTAAGGGGATAACGCATCTCCTGTAGCTCAGGCACCTTCCAGCCTCGAAGTGGACCACGTTCACCAGCTGACCTGGAACTGGAATGTCTCGACGAAATGTAACCGTAGAGCTGGCAAAGGAACTTATCTTGCTTTGACACTGCCCGATCATTCTTACATATGCGAACACCGCTACCCTGGCTACCGATTGGTCCAAAATGCCAGCCGAAGGCATGACCCTAACTTCCCTTCCAGACATCTCTCCAGAGGGAAGGCACTTGTTTCAAAATGATCAGAGAAACCTGAAGGGAATGCCGCAATTCAGAGCTTGAATTCCAACAATGAGAGTGCCGAAAATCCCTTAGGCCACAAAAAGGAACTAAAGTTCTACTTCCGTATATACATTGAGCCCATTTTCAATATGAAATGAGATATAAAAAAAAGAGGTTAGGAGAAAGTGACAGGAGTAGAAGTAGAATAAATACTAGGATAATGTTTCCTGAAAACGGGCCCTCGGGACCCTCAAGTAGCACTGTGCTCAGCTGCCCGTTGGCATCACCATGTCAAGGTCTTTGTTCAGTTCCACTGGGCTTGCTCTGAGGCCACAGCCACCTGGAAGATCCCCGCCAGGGACAAGCACAGGGGCTATTTGGGTAGACTTGCTTGGCGAGCTCGGAGACACCGGGGACTGTGTGAGGCCTGGTTTCTTGGGAGGGATAGGGGGAGGAATGCCTCTTTCTGCCCTAGGGATGGTGGGCGATTTGATCCCTGGTGACAGAGGGCCAGATGTTCGGCTGGTTGTAGGGGAGGTCACAGCTGCCAGAGCTCTGTAGTCCGTGCCAAAAGGCGAGCTGTTGGAAGAGGCAGGTTTGGTGAAACGAGACAGTACTTGGGTGACGGTGTTGCGTGCCATTTGTTTGGCGACCGAAGAAGTGGCACAGCCATCCACCGTGGTCGGAGACAGATCCCTTGGAGAGTGGGGGGCACTACTGGCCTGCTGCTCTTGCTCTGCTTGTGCTTGAAACTTGTGGCGTGCAGCATGGAAACGCTGATTGATACCAGCTTGATAGGAGGACTGATAGCCTGGACTACTAGCTGAAACTCCAACCAGACGCTTGGCCAACACCGGAGAGGAACACGGTGAAGAAGTCAGCGAGGAGGAAGCGGTGCTGCTCGGCGAAACACTGGCAGCCGGGTGGCTCGGTGAATGGAGGCCCAAATCAAACCCATTCTCGTGTTGTGCTGCTTCACTGCACAGCGTGCTGCTGTCGTTCAACCTGGGCGGCTGGCTGGCACAGTGGCCATTGACCTTTGCTTGCTGTGTTACGGGAGTGGACAGCTTGCTGGATTTCTCAGACTCCATGATGGAGCTGTCGGTCTGGCAGGCTGTGGACTTCATGGAGGCTGCAGCCATGGAGCAATACTGGCCAAGTGGTTTAACCTCCCCTGGGGGGCACACAATGGATTTTTTTAAGCATTCCACCTCTTCCTCCAAGCCCCTGGCACGGATCTCCTCCCGTTTCAGTCTCGCCCGGAGCTGCTCCAACTCCGTATCGAACTCGGACAGCTGCTTCTCAGCCTGGGCCTCCATCTGAAGACAGCGTTTCCTTTCTGCTTCAAGCTCAGTCTGCAGTCTCTGCACCACACTCTTTTCCAGCTCCAGCTTAGCACTCAAGTCGGTCGTTCTCTGGCTTTCCTCGGCTGCTTTGGCTGTGGCTTTTTTGCACTCTTTGACCAGGGTGGACGACAGCTGCTTGTGGTGAGCGCGCTCCTCTTCTAGCTGCCCAGACAGCTTCTTCTGGTCTTTCTCAAGCTTCTTAATTTGGGACTTTTCAAAATCCAGCTGAAACACAAGAGGTGGAGAGAGCAAAGATGAGAACAGCATACATCTTAATGAATACGGACCCTTAGGAAACTCTTAGGATAGGGGCGCACGATTACCACAAGATCCAGAATTTACGATTAAGCCCTAGATACTGTAATTGCAATTATTATCCTTGATTAATAGCACTACAGAGAAATATGAGCTGCATTTACTGAACTCTGACTACACACAGTACTGTAAAACCTCCATTTAGCACTTTTCTAAGGAACCATTTTAATCGATGTTAATGCAAAAATGTTTTAAACTGGATTGACCTTACAAGACTGTGGCACAATACAAAAAAGATCCAGAGCAGGCTGGATTTCCTAAGGCGACTCAGGTCTTTTGAGGTGTAGAAAAAGGGCTCGTGTTATCTTCTGCCCCTTGGTCATATCTTTAGGAAATTTGATATCCATTTCCACCGTTATGCCGACGACACCCAGCTCAGTCTGTCTACTAAGCGTGCTTCCACTCTTCCACCTTCTTCACCTCTTTCACTGTCTGCAGGAAGTTAATTTATGGGTGTCTGCTAATTTTATTAAATTAAATAGTAATAAAACAAGAGGGTCCTTCTGGTAGGAACCAAGTCTGTTTTGGATAAATGTTATAATATTTCATTGACTATTAATTCTCTGATCTCTTCTTCCTCACAGGTTAAGAGCTTAGGTGTTATTCTCAAATAGTACTTAAAATTTGAGGCTCATATTAATAATGTTACTCGGTCTGTATATTTCCATCTATGTAATATCAGTCGTTTACGTCCTTCTCGTATTGATTATTGTAATTCTTTCCTTTCTGATCTTCCTCACAAACTCCTTTACAAACTTCAATTGGTTCAGAATGCTGCAGGTCGTATTATTACCAGAATCCCCTTGTATAGGACACATTACTCCTGTCCTTCAGCAGCTTCACTGGCTCCGTTTTAAATATCGCATTGAGTTTAAGATTCTGCTTATTACATACAAGACCCTCCATAATCTGGCACCTCCTTATATTTCTGATCTTCTTCACATCTCCATTCCTTCTCGTATCCATAGATCTTCTTTCTCTATCAGTCTTGTTATACTACCAGGTGGTTTAGAGCTTTCAGTCTTGCCTCGGGAACTCTCTCCCACAGGGGATTTGTAATATCGACTCTCTTCCTACCTTTAAATCTCATCTTAAAACACATCTTTCAAAGCTGGCTTATTCTGTTTGATAATTTTAGCGGATAAATTTAAATTCAATTTTATTATTGTATTTATTCTAGTTTTATTGTACTGTATTATTTTGTTCATTTTATGTTGTGACTGTCATTAATGTGCTCTGTAAGGTGTCCTTTGAAAGGCGCCTATAAATAAATTCTCTCTATTATAAAAGGAAATCCTGGGACGAGACTTTCTTGGACATAATTTCTATTCCAATGAGAGGTAATTTCAGGTCCTGCGAGACAAGACTTTTTGCCAAGAGATTTTGACAAGTCCCACCCTCCTCTTAAACATTTACAACCATGCCCACGGGTCCAATCACTTCTCATTCGTGTGAATGCTATTGTCAGACACAGTTCCTACACTCTCAGCTCCAAGCGGGGTCGGAAATAAAAGACAAAGAGTAGAAGGCAAAGTAGAATGTCACAAAGAGGTTCAAAAACATTGGCGCGATACACATGCAGAGCAGGTTAGAGATTATGAAAGTACTAAAATTCGAAAATCTCAAAAAACTGATAATAAAGATCACATTAGTGCTGACAAACAGAAATTATTACTCGGTGAAATAACGGAAAAGCGAAAAGAGATCGAATATATGTACAGAGGTGATATGACAGAAGTATGTAGATATTGTTCGGCTTTAAACTTTAGTTCGGAGACTTGTAGATTGTCTAATTCGTGTTGCCATCAGGGAAAAGTAGTGTTTCTTCCAAATGAAGAGACGTATCCGCGAGAATTAAAAGATTTGTTGTTTAGTGAAAGTGAAATCGACATACGCAAGCAGCAGAGACGCAAAGTGGCTGGCATGTAGCGCAGGCCGGGGGGTTGGAGAGCGAAGCGAGCATGGGGCAAAGTTCCCTAGTTATTATTATTAAAAAGCTGCTGGAAATGTTCTCCATGTTCATAGTAGCCAGTGTGGTGATCTACACTGCAGTCGCCTGGGGAAGCATCTCGTGCTCAAAAGATACACAATGTCTGAATAAACTTTATTAGGAAAGTCTACTCCATCACAGGATGGGCCTTGGAAACACTTGAAGGTGTTGTGGAGAGGTCGGCCTCTCTTGAAGTGGTTTTACCAGCCCAGCATACCACAGCATAGAAGATTGCACTAGCCATCAGAGAGTTATAGAAGATGTCACTTCCCTTATTAAAGGAGCGTAGTCTCCTAAGAAAGAAAGACCCAGCTCGGCCCTTTCTTCTCCAGTTCCTTTGTGTTAAATGACCAGTCCAACCTGTCCAAGTACTTGTAGGAGTGGACCTCCTCTACATCCACTCCTTGAATAGTGTCTGGACATTGAGGCTCTGTGGTGCGGTGATTGTAAATAAGAGGTTTCTTGGTTTTGCTGATGTTAAAATGCAGACAATTCCCTTTGCACCAAGAAACAAAGTTCTCCACCGGACTCTAGCACTCTGTCTCACCCCTATTATCAATACTCTCCATAAGTATTACGGCCAAAACCTGAAGTTTTCGCATTTTGGCCGAGAGGTGTGGCCAAAGTCCAAATTACAAGAAATGACCAGTGTATATGCCACTTTGGTCGGCCATTTTGCAAAGTGGCGAAAACTCCCTGGCCAAAATTCGATGTGCTGATGAAAGACTGTCCGCTCAAGGTGCAAAGATGCTTAAAAATTTTAGACGCAGATTCAGAAGTGAGAAACTGCTCAAGGCGGGTCTTGTTCAGAAAGCGGACGCCACTTGAGACGGCCTTCCCCTCACCCAAACACTAACCTTAAGGTCAATAAAATAGGTTCCTGATGTTAAGTCACTATTTTAGGGCTAAAATGATAACAGGAATGTGAAACCTACTTATATACCTAATCTTAATTATTGTGAAACAACCAAGTGGTGTCCGTGTGAAACAACCAAGTGGCATCTGCTTCCTGAACAAGAGCCGCCAAGGCTACACTCGATGCAATTGCACTACTAAGTGCGCAACAAATCGCTGCTCATGCCTTTTTTCTTCCGACATTTGACAATCGCCCCATGCTATTTCGCAAACTGGCTGGCCAAATCCCGAAATCAAGGAAAAGATCGGACATTGGCTGGTCAATTTACAGCGACATTGGTCATTTCCCAATTTGGCCGGACACTTCCCGCTTTGGCCAATTTCGGGTTTTGGCCATAACATATACGTCTTACATGTAATAACCTACAAATTTACTTCCACAAATTTAACCAAGCCTGTTTTCTATCCAAGAAATTCTGGACTTATTCTAGATTAGCTGCCATACCATCAAGTCTGGCACTGTCTGCAAATTTAACAAGCTTGTTCTTTACATTCCTGTCCAGATGGTTAAGGTATATCAGAAATAGCAGCAGCCAAGTGCTGATCCCCATCCCCGAGAGACGCCACTCTTAACATCACTCAATTCTGATAAAGTTCTTTGCACCCTAACCATTTACCTTCCTGTGTTTTAACTAATTTTTTTACCCATCAACACATAGTACCTGAGCTGATATCATAGTATAATTATAATTTTCTTTTTATTATAATTTTTATTATTTTAATCATAATTTTATTTTTTATTTTAATCATAATTATTTTATAATCATAATATAATTATTCTAATTTTTTTTACCCATCTGCTCACAGTACCAGTACATCTACACACAGTACTCCTCGCATACCTGAGCTGCCACTTCTTCTACTTTGAAGCCAAAACTTTCACTTGTGGCCTTATTAAATGCCTTCTGAATATGATATAAATGATATCATATGTGCCACTCTGGTCATATTTTTTTTGTTTCCTCATAGAATTCCAGCACATTAGACAAATATGATCTCCTTCGTCTGATCCTCACAAACTTCTGTACTTGCCATGTGTTTCTCAGTCTTCTTCTTAATAATTCCTTCTATTAATCCAACTGTGATCCATGTTAAGCTTTCTGGCCTATGGTTGCTTAAATCTGCCTGATCTTCACTTTTATGTAATGGGATAACATTTGCCCTTTTCCACTCATAAGGAATTTTCCCAGTGTGCAGTGACTTTCGAGAAAAATGTGTCAAGGGTACTCGCTAACCTCACTAAGCACTTGAGGGTAAAACCATTAAATTAAGTTTATTTTAATTAGTATTGTTCTTGAATATAAGCTCACATAACATAATAGAGGACTCATGCAATGATTTAAATGGACTCGCACTGAAGCCAGTGTGAATTGTGGACGCAAATTATATAAATAATACTAAAATTCAATTCACCCAGGTGATACTCAATACTAAAATATCAATTCAAAAAAATGTTCTTCCTCTTCCATGAAGCATCTCAGTTAAATGTGATCATGTGTGTACCTGCTGAGCAAGCCGCTCCCGCTCCTTCTCCAGCATGTAGGTGACGTCGTCTCCATCGGCGGTATCCTGGGCGTGACGCCTCTTTTCCTCTTCCAGATCCATTATTACCTATTTGCAAGGAAACGTGTAAGGGTACCATCGCTGAAAACAGGACCACCAACTCACCCTTACAATTCCACCTACCTTTCTGTGGCGACTTTCAGCAGCTGCCAGTTGGGCGACCATTTTTTCATGCATCTTCTTACAATGTGACATAACAACTTTAAGCACCGAAAGAGGGCTAGGACAGGTGGTGGCGGTGGCATCATGTTCCTCCTTCAGAGCTTCATAGTCTCGCTGAAGAGCCATGAAGGGGTCACTGAGGTTATACTTGGCATAGCGTTCCTGGATGAACTTCTCTCTCTGCTGGGCCTGTAAGTGTAGAGAGAAAGGAAATAAAAGGAGATGCAAGTCACTGTGGAATTCAATGGCACATCAACTCCCCAGAAAGACGATCTCCATTGAAATAATGATCCATCCACCCATTCATCCATTTTCCAACCCGTTGAATCCGAACACAGGGTCACGGGTGTCTGACGGAGCCAGATGTGACTTCTAAAACCAACTGGTTGCAACCAGTGATGATTTAGGAGTGTCATATTAAAAGGAATGACTATCTATGTGGGCAGCACTGCTGCCTCGCAGTAATGAGACCTGGGTTCGCTTCTCGGGTCCTTCCTGCATGGAGTATGCATGTTCTGCCCGTGTCTGCATGGGTTTCCTCCCACAGTCCAAGGACATGCAGGTTAGGAGCATTGGCGATCCTAAACTGTCCCTAGTGTGTGGGTGTGTGTCCTGCGGTGGGTTGGCGCCCTGCCTGTGGTTTGTTACTGCCTCATGCCCTGTGTTGGCTAGGATTGGCTCCAGCAGACGCCCCCGTGACCCTGTGTTAGGATATAGCGGGTTGGATAATGGATGGATAGATGGATGGGTGCCCATCTTTGGTCCTGGTGGGCCACAGGTTTTCATTCTAACCCCTTTCCTAATCAGCGACCAG
>NW_024376995.1:0-24722 GCF_016835505.1 Polypterus senegalus | reverse complement strand
CCCAAAGTTTACTGTCTACCACCCCCACGGGCCTTATTCCGGCTATGTTTTTGTGTAAAAAAAAACCCTTTAATGTTTGTGCGAATTTACCCTAACAAGTTTCCAACTGTGTCCCCGTGTTCTTGATGAGCTCATTTTAAAATACAAGTCTCGATCCACTGTACTAATTCCCTTCATAATTTTAAACACTTCAATCATGTCACCTCTAATCTTCTTTTGCTTAAACTGTAAAGGCTCAGCTCTTTAATCTTTCCTCATAATTCAACCCCTGTAGACCTGGAATCAGCCTAGTCGCTCTTCTCTGACCTTTTCTAGTGCTGCTATGTCCTTTTGTAGCCTGGAGACCAAAACTGCACACAGTACTCAAGATAGGCCTCACCAGTGCATTATAAAGGTTGAGCATAACCTCCTGGACTTGTACTCCACAGATCGTGCTATATAACCTAACATTCTGTTAGCCTTCTTAATGGCTTCTGAACACTGTTTGGAAGTTGATAACGAGTCCACTATGACTCCTAAATCCTTCTCATAAGGTGTACTCTCGATTTTGACCGCCCATTGTGTATTCAAACCTAATATTTTTACTTCCTATGTGTAATACTTTACATTTACTGACATTAAATTTCATCTGCCACAAATCTGCCCAAGCCTGTATGCTATCCAAGTCCTTCTGTAATGATATAACGGATTCCAAATTATCTGCTAATCCACCTATCTTGGTATCATCTGCAAACTTAACCAGCTTGTTACTTATATTCCTATCTAAATCATTTATATATATTAAAAATAGCAGCGGCCCTAGCACTGACCCCTGTGGAACACCACTCTTAACATCGGCCAGTTCTGATGAGGTTCCTCGCACCATCACCCTCTGCTTCCTGTGTCTGAGCCAATTCTGCACCCATCTAAAAACATCACCCTGAATTCCCACTTCTTTTAACTTGATGCCCAACCTCTCATGTGGCACCTTATCAAATGCTTTCTGAAAGTCCAGATAAATAATATCATAAGCTCCACTTTGATCGTATCCTTTTGTTGCCTCCTCATAGAATTCCAACATGTTAGTAAAACACGACCTCCCCCTTCTGAACCCATGCTGACTGTTCAGAATAACTCCTGTCCTTGTCATGTGTTGCTCAATCTTATCCTTAATAATTCCTTCCATTAATTTTCCTGTGATGCTTGTTAAGCTTACTGGCCTATAGTTGCTTGGATCTGCCCTGTCACCCTTTTTATATAATGGGATGATATTTGCCATTTTCCAGTCCTTTGGAATCTCTCAGTGCACAGTGACTTCCTAAAAATATGTGTCAAGGGTTTATATATGTACTCACTAGCCTCCTTAAGAACACGAGGATAAATATTATCTGGGCCTGGTGATTTGTTTGATTTCATCTTATTTAATCTGAGCAGCACTTCTCCCTCTACAATTTCCAAATCCCTCAGTACCTCCTTAGTAGTTTACCTCTGGCAGGTTATCCACTTGCTCGCTTGTAAACACCTCAGAGAAATGTAAGTTTAGGGCATCTGCTATTTCATTGTCTGTATCTTTTAATTCCCTTTACTATTCCTGATGAACTTGACCTCCTCCTTAACTGTTCTTTTACTACTAAAATACTGAAAGAATCTCTTGGGGTCTTCTTTAAGCCTTATCTGCTATATTCCTCTCCAACTGTCTTTTAGCCTCTCTGATATCCTTCTTAATGGTTGCCCTCATTTTCTCATACGCTACGGTTCTCTTTGCAGTCATTAGTCTTATATGCCTTATACAGCAGTTTTTCCTTTGCAACTTCTTTTTAAATCTTTATTAATCCATCGTGGAGATTTTTTAGTTTCCTATTACTTCCAAATTTAGGTATGTATCTGTCCTGCATTACATGTAAAACATTTTAAACCTGTTCCACTGCTCCTCGACTGTCTCCACATTTAAAAGCTTATCCCAGTCTATCCTACTTAGACTTTGTCGCATCTGCTCAAAATTAGCCCTACTAAAGTTCAACTTAACAATTTTAGTCTTTGCATCTGTACTCTTACAAAATACTGAGAATTGTATTACATTATGGTCACTTGACCCTAGTGGTTCAATCACCTCTACACCCTCAATTCTATCCTGATTATTACAGAATACTAAATCCAGATAGGCTTCACCCCTTGTTGGTGCTTTAACATGCTGTGTTAAAAACAGTCGATTACTTCTAAAACTCCTGCTCTTGTGCTCCTCCATCTGTAAGGTTATCCCAGTTAATATTTGGATAATTAAAGTCCCCATGACTATAATATCCCCTGTAAACTTGCTTTTTGATATTACTAAAAAGATGTGTGTTGAAATTACTGTCTGAATTGGGTGGTCTATAACACACTCCTAAAATGAGACCTTTTTCCCTAATATTTTCCAGGCGAAGCCACATGTCCTCACTAAGATGGGGCTCATCATCCAACTGAAGATGACTTACATTTAATTCCTGTTTGGCATAAACAGCAACCCCACCTCCTTTTCTGTTCTGTCTATCCTTCCTAAAAATGTGTATCCCTCTATGTTACACTCATCCCCATCTTTGTTATTTAGCCAGGTTTCCGTTATTGCTATAATATCATAATTGTGCTCTGCTACATACAACTCCAACTCACTTACCTTATTTTTGATACTTCTAGCATTAAGGCAAGCTATTTTTAATGTGTTAATCCTTCTATCTTTACGTGTTTGCTTAAAATTTACATTACTATGCATTTTATTTCTACACCATTGTTTGTTCTTCCATGTATAGATCTAAATCTGGCCTGTCCTAAACTCCCTGCCCCCCCATTCCCTAGTTTAAACAATCCTCGACTAGCCTACACATACGCCTCCCCAATACATTGGTGCCCCTCCGGTTCAGATGTAACCCGTCCGGGAACAGGTCCCATCTGTTCCAAAAGGAGTCCCAATGCCCCATAAACCTATACCCTTCTACCCTGCACCAAGATTTGAGCCACGTTAAGCCTTCTAATCTCCTCAATCTTACCTGGACTGGCGTGGCACAGGCAGAACTTGGAGAAGACTACCTTGTCAGTTCTGCTCCTCAGCTTGGTACCTAACTCTTTGAATTTGGATCGCAGAACTGACAGACTACCCTTATGTATGTCATTTGTTCCAACGTGGACAATGACAACTGGATCCACCCACGCTCTGGCCAAGAGCCTATCCACCCTTCCAGGGAGGTCTCCCACCTGTGCTCCCGGAAGGCAACACACCGTACGAGACTCTCTCTCTCTGGAGCACACCTGCGCTTCAATCCCCCTAATGATTGAGTCCCCAACTATCACTACCTCTCTCTTTTTGGGAACTGGTTTTGAGGTGGCCCGTTGGGGCTCCTCAACCCTGCCTACCACCTCAGAATTATCAGAGTCACCGTCCAGCTCCGCCAGGACATGATAACGGTTAGACACTTCTAATTCTGGGGTTGATGCCCCGACAGTGTGCACCCTTTACCTTACGCCTTGCGACCGTGACCCACCTATTCCTACCTGTCTGGTCTGGAATCTCCTCCCGCGCCACCTTAGGGGTGCACACTATCTCTCTAAAGGACACCTGGGCCAAGTCCGCCAATTCTCTATTACAACGCAGGTCAGCCAACTCCTCCTCCAGTTCAGCGACCCTGAGCTCGAGGTGCTGGATCAGCTGGCATCTCTTGCAGATGTAGCCCTCATAGACAACTGGCTCTTCCAAACCATCATCTAAAAAGTCCAACATCCAACAGGACTTGCATTGCACTGGCCTCATTATTAAAATTTGATTTGGGATTACTAAGCTGCCTTAACTATATATTTTTTTTCTTTCTTAAAATTAAATTTCTTCTTCTTTCAGCTGCTCCTTAACTTAAATGGTAACACTAAGATCTGCTACAGATATTTTACACCTTTTCCCCTTAAGCTCCTGTCCTGTTCTCCCTCTCAGCTGCCTGCTGTTTGCCTTTCTATGAGGTTAACTTTACTTTTCTCTGTCTCTTCTAGCTTTGCGCTCTTCTTACTTATAAGCTCTTCACTCGCACTGTTTGTATTCCCCCGTATTAATGAACCAATACGCTGTCGCCCACTTAACTGTTCTGCCTCTGGACGGCTAAGGACTGTTTAATCTAAAACAAACAAATAAATAAAACTTTACTACCTTATTTGCTCTACTGCTCCTTGTGCCTGAACGGTGTCTTAACGCAGGCCGCTTACCTGCGCACTACTGAGTTTCCACCTTTTACTGCTTTGAAGTCAGCCGCGGCCTTTTTTTCTTTTCCTTTAAACTAAGGAATCGCTGTTACGACGACGCGGTTATTTATTTACAAATGCCGATATCAGTTACTGCTGCTTTCTACCCTGCCGCCTCGATGCTAATTCAAATACAGATAACAAGAAAAGAACAAGTACAAATAACTTTTCCAAGCGCACTTCCAAACACCCAGCTACTTTTGCTCTTGTGCGGGCGAAAAAAAAAGCAAAAAAAAAACCCTTCTAAAGGGAAAAAAGCTTTAAAAATTCCCACACAGTTCCTTAGAGGCAACCAAAACCCAAGTTTTTAAGAGCAAAATGTATTTTTTTAATGTAAATCTCACACCACAGAACAAACCAACACTCTCAACAGACTCTAGCGTTTGCAAAGCACTAAATGATATTAGGGTCGCACAGCAAGAAGATGCTACCATCAGTGAAATCATTAACCTCAAAAGCAGAGGATGGGGTTCAAATAAGAAGGACAAGGAACAAATGGGAATTGAAACAAAGAGACTGATACATGAATGGAACAAACTCACCATTTACAAGGGAGTACTGTACAGGCAAGTAGGAAAAAGCAACTTGTTTTGCCACATAAGCTAAAACCAGTTGTCCTTGAAAGCCTCCATGATGATATGGGACATATCGGATCTGACAAGGTGATTCATCTAGCCAGAGAAAGATTTTATTGGCCTTACATGCAGCGAGAGATTGAAGATTATGTAATTCGACAATGCGCCTGCATCAAGCAGAAGCACCCTAGTAACCCAGACAGAGCACCTATGGGCTCTATTACTACAAGCGAACCTTTTGAACTGCACTCTGTGGACTTTCTCCATCTTGAGCCAAGTAAAGGAGGTTATGACTATGTTCTGGGTCTGATGGATCACTTCACTCGCTTTGCACAAGCATATGCCACCAAAAACAAATCTGGAAAAACCGCAGCTGAGAAGATTTTCCAAGACTTTATCCCCCGTTTTGGCTACCCTGCAAAGCTGCACCATGACCAGGGGCGTGAGTTTGAAAATAACTTATTTCAGAGGCTCCAACAACTATCTGGAATAGCTCACTCCCGCACCACTCCCTATTATCGACAGGGGAATCCAGTAGAACGATTCAATCGAACTCTGCTTCAGATGCTCCGAACCTTGGAAGAAGAGAAAAAGTCAAAGTGGAAAGATTACCTACCACAAATTGTGCTGCATATAATTGTACAAGACACGAATTAACTGGCTATTCACCATTTTTCCTCTTGTATGGCAGAGCTCCAAGATTACCTATCGATTTGTTGTTTAATCTTACAACTGACAATGAGGAAACAGACAGCCAGGACTTTGTGCAAAAATGGGCAACCAAGATGAAGGAAGCTTACCAGATTGCTGCAGATAACAGTCGGAAAGCATCGGCCAAGGGTAAGCAGTATTATGACCGTACAGTGAGGGGGCTATTCTTCAACCAGGTGACAGAGTCTTAGTCAGAAACCTATCTGAGAGAGGAGGCTCAGGAAAACTCCGTGACTACTGGGAAAAAGAGGCATGTCGTATTGTGGAGAGAATTAAAGACAGCCCAGTGTATAAGGTACAGCCAGAAGTTGGTAGCGGAGCACCCCGGATACTACACACGCAACCTCCTGCTGCCTGTCAATAACTTACCTTTTGAAAAAGACACTAAATCAAACACAGTGAAAAGGAAAATGCAAAGACCGGCAAGAACAAAGAGTGAGACACCAGACTCAGCATCTGATCACTCTGATGAGGAAGCAGAAACCTCATATGGTCCCCGTTGCTTGCCATGCTTTCCAGCACATGTCAGATCTGAGGTAATAGAATCTGACTCATGCTACAAGCTCAGAGCCAAGGCCGAGAGTTCTACCCTGAACCACGAGAACCACGACAACCTGACAGAAATCCTTTGCAAGGAACATCAAGGGAATAAGGAAATAAGGACTGGAAATGGAGAACAGTGTTGCTGACCACAGGTGGAGAACATTGATGAAGTAGTGGAACCCACAAATGGTCAAGAAGACCTAGCAACAGAACACCAGAGTGACAGAGAAGGGGACACTTTAAGAAGATCGGCTCGCACTGTCAGACCCAGAGAAGTATTCACATACCACAAACTGTGGCAGCCATCATACCAGCCTTGGAATCCTGGTGTCCATGCAGTTATACAGAATCCTTTGTATCTGTTGCCAAGCCACACAATAGTGTATCCAGCATACCCAGGATTTGATTATTATCTAAGACCACTAGTTGAGACACAATAGACACTGAACCAAAGGCTGAGCCTTTGGTGCAAGATGTCAGGAGACATCTCAAAAAAATAGGGGAGTGTAATGGGCTAGATCTCGGTATTATAAGGAAAATAACATTTTGGTGTGTTGCTTAGAGTAATGGGCTATAAACCAGTGTTTTAAAGAAAAGGCAAAATGTGTGGAAAATTCTGCTACAGGTTATTGCCGATGGCTATCTACAGGACATAAATATTTACCTGTCTTACTAAAGAGTCTCCTGCTTTGAATAGTCAGACTGCTTTTATTTGGTATCTCATCTACATACAATGTGGGGATACAGAACTGTCTGCTTCCTTGGAAAATTGGTTTCTAATCAAGGACTCAAAGTAAATGTGTTTACACTATTTGTTATGCAGAGGAAATTGGCTTGCACCATTGTTTTCATTGATTGCCATGTTGATCTATGCAGAAACTGAAGTATATATATATATTTCTGGAAAAAGGAGAATAAAGAGGAAAGAGAAGTATGGTCTGAGACTCGGGACTGCTGTCTGTTTCTTTTATGCTTTACACCATATCGCTGTGGCTACACCCTGTAGCAACAGTGGCTTGTACCTGGCCCAGGTTCCCTAGGTCTGAGGTCGGTAACATCCGTAATAAGGACAGTTGGGTGCACAGCAAAGGAGTGCCAGCGGCTTTACTTTGCTTTCATGGTGCGTCGTCAGCCATGGGCGGACGCTAACGAACACCGGGTGAGGCGGACTTCATCCTTCATCAAAGGAACTGTCGCCAGGCCAGTGAGGTCGCTTGTTTTACACTTAAATTCAGTAAACGTGTCAGTGGAACATTTCAGGATTGGTTGCTGGATTCACTGCAGACTTCCCAGGCCGTGTGAAAATAGACTTTAAAACAAAGGTAATATAAAAAGGACTGGGGAACGTGTGGGGATTGTGTGTGTGTTTAATTTATATTTGTATATAGATGTGATCATAGGTGTATGTATTGTGACTATAATCGTGCTGTCAGTTAATAGGGCATATTTACGTTTCTTTTCCTTCCTTTCTTTCTTTCTTTTCTGTTTCACCGTTTTCTGGGAGTATATTATAGAAGTATTTAAGGAGGTGGCATATTAATTAGTGTTTGTTTAGTTGTTATTTTTGATACGGGTTGGTTAAAGGGTGTTTATTGTTTGATTTATAATATATATTCTTTTTTTTTAACTCATAAAAGACAACTCCAGCTGAGGACATCAAACTGGGGCTAAGGTTCTGTCAGGTTCCATTCTTAATTATTTTTCCTAAGAGTAGGAGATTTTTGTGTGTGCGGGTTCCTCATCCAACTTGCTACATAAGTGGTGGCCCGTATGGGGACCGATCGGACCTGTGTTCAATTTATTTGATTTCCCCTTTTTTTTTTTGATTATATACTTTGTTAGTTACCCTGATATGGCTACCAAGGCTTTAGAGCAGGGGCTTGATGGTAATGGAGTGCTGCAGGCCGAAGAGTCAGTGGTCTTGGGCCCACACGTGCACCTTTCCACATGGACTTTCCCGAGATTAGGGAAGCATACACCACTGATGACATTCTGTGATTTGTGGAGCAGGGGGATGCATTTATGGAGGTGCATTTCCTGACACCCAGTGAACTTATTTGGGTTTTGAATGCCTCTCTATAAGGAGCAGTCAGTTGCTGGTGGCAGGCAGCTAAGCAGACTATTGATGGCTGGGCTTCAAAGCCTTTTTGGATGCCTTCCTCCCTTCTGACTATTTTGAAGAATTGGAACAGAGATTATGGGAAATGGAGCAGCAGCCAGGGCAGGCCATTCAAGACTTTGCATACGAGTTTCAGGCCTTATGTCTTAAGTGGAAACCAGACGTAACCGATGTGGAGATCTTGCGTAGCTTATTGGGAGCTTGCAACTCAAGACTGGCTGGGACACTAAGAGGCATTGTTCGAAAGGTGGATGATCTCGTCAAACTAGGATCAATGGTGGAACGAGACTGGAAAGAGGGTTTAGGCCTTCTAAAACAAAGCCAGTTCAACCAGCCAGCCCAAATATTAAATTCCAAAAGAAAAAAGAACAGGCAGAAGCCTGGCTAGCAACTGTGTTTGGCTAGCCTTCCCTCCTGGTGGTCCCAGTCGGGCTGAGGGACTTATGGGGTGAGGCCATAGTGAATACAGGCAGTACTTTTACCCTCATGTGCCTCAGTATGTGGCAAAAGATCAAGACCTCAGATGACAAACTGATAGGGTCCACTTCGGTCAAGTTTATACTGGCAGAAGAGGTGTCGTGCTAGGCAAGGTCCAAGTCAAATACCAACTGCAACAGACAATATGGAGGATGGACACCTTCATATTGGACGATGCCCATCTGGCCATGCCTTTATTGTTGGGACTGGATTCCATTGTGGCTGCACAGATGACCATTTGCTCTTATCGGGGAGAGTATACCTTGCCTGGGGGTGGGGTGTTTCATTTTGGAAGAAAAGGGTCGGAAGAACTTGGCCAACCAATCCCCCAGTTTTATTTAGCGGTGGCAGAGGTCATGGACAAGGCCATGGAACCACACATAATTAACCAGCCAGAAGAGGTATGTCCATTATTATGCAGATGGCCATCGGTATGGACAGACCAATTGGAGACTATTTAGGTTGTTACTCATAATATCTATACAAATGACGAGTTGCCCATTAAGCATCGGGTTTATAGAGCCTCTCCCCAAAAGATTCAAATCATTAGGTAGGAGCTGGCTAAGATGCTGCAGGCTGGCATAATTGAGCCATCCTCTTCTCCATGGGCTTCACCAGTGGTGTTAGTTCGTAAAGGGGATGGGCCCCATCGGGTCTGTGTGGACTACCAAGCCCTAAATGCTAAACCTCGAGTGGATGCGTACCCTATACCTCTAACCTGGTAGCATGGATCGTGGACTATCTTAAAGAGAGACCTCAGTATGTGCGTCTCGGGAACTGCAGGTCAGACATTGTGGTTAGCAGCACAGGAGTGCCACAGGGGACTGGACTTACTCCGGTCCTGTTCAGCCAACGTACATCGGACTTCCAATATGACTCGGAGTCCTGCCACGTGCAAAAGTTCACTGACGACACTGCTATCGTGGGCTGCATCAGGAGTGGGCAGGAGGAGTATAGGAACCTAATCAAGGACTTTGTTAAATGGTGCGACTCAAACCATCTACAACTGAACACCAGCAAAACCAAGAAGCTGTTGGTGGATTTTAGGAGGACCAGGCTCCTCATGGACCCCGTGATCATCAGAGGTGACTGTGCAGAGGGTACAGACATATAAATACCTGGGAGTGCAGCTGGATGACAAATTGGACTGGACTGGCAATACTGATGCTCTGTGTAAGAAAAGACAGAGCCGTCTATACTTCCTTAGAAGACTGACGTCTTTCAGCATCTGCAATAAGATGCTGCAGATGTTCTACCAGATGGTTGTGATGAGCGCCCTCTTCTACACGGTGGTGTGCTGGGGAGGCAGCATAAAGAAGAAGGACGCCTCACGCCTGGACAAACTGGTGAGGAAGGCAGGCTCTATTGTAGGCACAGAGCTGGACAGTCTGACATCTGTGGCAGAGCGGCGGCTGAGCAGACTCCTGTCAATAATGGAGAATCCACTGCATCCACTGAACAGGATCATCTCCAAACAGAGAAGCAGCTTCAGCGACAGACTGCTGTCACCATCCTGCTCCACTGACGGACTGAGGAGACCCCACACTATGCGACTCTTCAATTCCACCCAGAGGGGTAAACGTTAACATTATTCAGTTATTGTCTGTCTGTTATACTTTCATTGTTATTACTCTTTAATTTAATATTTTCTTCATCAGTATGCTGCTGCTGGAGTATGTGAATTTCCCCTTGGGATTAATAAAGTATCTATCTATCTATCTATCTATCTATCTATCTATCTATCTATCTATCTATCTATCTATCTATCTATCTATCTATCTATCTATCTATCTAATCCATGACATCCTTGAATCTCTCCATGGGTCAACATTTTTTTCCATTTTGGATCTATGCTCCGGGTATTGGTAGGTACGGATGGGTGAAAACAGTGTGCAGAAGACTGCTGTGATAACCCCTGATGGTTTGTACCAGTTTCAGGTTATGCCCTTTGGGTTGGTTAATGCTGGGGCTACATTTCAGAGACTAATGGAACAAGTACTGAAGGGGTTACTCTGGAAAATTTGTTTTCCCTCCAACACTAGATCAACATCTTCAGGATTTAGAAACAGTCTTCCATCATCACCATCACACCAACCTTACCTTGCAACTAAAGAAATATTACCTGATGCAATCCCAATTGACCTTCCTGGGACATGTTGTCTCATCAAGAGGGGTGGAGGTAGATACTGAGAAAACCATCGCCATACGGGACTATCCAACTCCTACCAACGTGAAAAGCCTACAGCGATTTTTGGGAATGATAGGTTGGTATCACAAATTTATACCAACATGGCAGACATGGCAGCCCCTTTGCATCACCTCACCAAGAAGGGCCCCATGGCAATGGTCATCCGAATGCCAGGTGGCAGTAACAAGGCTGAAGAACGCTTTGCAGGAGCCGCCCATCTTGGCACAAATGGATCCACAACTGCAGTTTCGAGTGAATACCAATGCAAGTAATGTGGTACTGGGTGCGGATCTTACTCAGTGTGATAGCAGCGGGGAGCATGTCATCGCTTATGCCTCAAGAAAGTTAAGGGAAGGGTCAGGGGGTAGACCTGGACATATTAACTATGAGGAACTCCAAGGGGTGCTGTATTGGGTGATCCCGTCAAGATATGGCGGCCACAATAATCAGCTAGTGTTTCCCCAAGAGCTTATTCTAGAATTTCTCCAGTACATCCATGACAGTCCTTTTGGGGCACCTGGGGAAGACCAAGACCCTGTTGAGAATCCTGGAGATAGCCTGGTGGCCAACCATCCGTAAGGATGTCTGGCTTCATGTTAAAAACTGTCACATATGCCAACAGTACAAGATTCCCTCAGGAAAACCGTCTGGATTATGTCAATCCACAGTGGTAAATGAACCAAGAGAAATGGTGGGGGTGGATTTGATGGGACCATTCCCTAGGTCCAAAAACAAAAAGACTGTACTATTGGTGGTGGTGGATTACTACTCTAAATGGGTGGAACTGTTTGCCTTGCCCAATGCAAAGGCAGGGAAGATCTGTTCCATTTTAAAGGGAAGACATCTTCACTCGTTGGGGAGTTCCAAAATACATGGTGTCTGACAGAGGACCACAGTTTACCTGTGAAATGATGGAAAACCTTTTTTCCAGATGGGGTGTGGTGAAAAAGCTTACAACAGCCTATCATCCCCAACGAACATGACTGAATGGGTAAACAAAACCCTTAAAACCATGATGGCATCCTATGTGGGGAAGCACCATCAAGACTGGGACCGCTGGTTGCCGGAGCTTCGATTTGCTCTTAATACTGTAGTACACTAAGTGACCGGAGAGACCCCTGCTCTGTTGGCTGTTGGTAGGCAGATCAAGGGACCCCTTGAGCATCTCAATAAAGCCCCATACCCTAATTTGGTGTCTTATTTTACGATACTCCAGCTAACCACCTTAAAGGAGCAAGTGGAGAGTCGTGTGGCGAAGGCCAAAGCCAGGCAAGCCAGATCTTGCAATGAACGTAGGAAAGAGGCCCACTACACTGTAGGGGATCTGGTCTGGATTAGGTCTCACCCACAATCTTCTAAAAAAGACCAGTTTGCTTCCATTGGTCCAGCAACAACAATAAAAAGTTTAGGACCTGATAATTACAGGGTTCCGTTTGGTACGGGAACAGAGACTAAAAGTGACACTATGCATATAGTGAACCAAAAGCCCTCTCCAGAGGGGGGTGGGGACTATGTAACGGATGTCACATATTTGTGATGTGCTTTTAACTGTTTCTGTCGCTTGCTTTCTTTTAGAGTTTATTTCCAAGGGAATAACTGTCTGTGGGATATCTCTTTAAGGGGAGCATGGGGCCAAACTACGCCTGTGGGTCCTTCACAAAGCGTACTTTGGTGTGACTTAAGGGGAACTGACTTTAAAAAGGCAAGGAGGCGCGTATTTTAAAAGGAGAAAAGAAGGGAAAGAGAGAAGAAAGACTGTTGAAACAAGGAGCTGGGAAGGTGAATGTAAAGAAGAAGCCAGCGGTAAAGCAAGTTAGACTCCGTAATAAGGATGGTTGGGTGCACGGAAAAAGGAGTGCCAGCTAACCTAGAAGGATCTTCGGAGCTCACGGCTTTATTTTGCTTTCATGGTGCGGGCGTCAGCCATGGACGGACGCTAACGCCGAGACACCCGGGTGAGACGGACTTCATCCTTCAGCAAAGGAACTGTCGCCAGGCCAGTGAGATCGCTTGTTTTACACTTAAATTCAGTAAACGTGTCAGTGGAACATTTCAGGATTGGTCGCTGGATTCACTGCAGACTTCCCAGGCCGTGTGAAAATAGACTTTAAAACAAAGTTAATATAAAAGGGACTGAGGAACGTGTGGGGATTGTGTGTGTGTTTAATTTATATTTGTATATACAGTAGATGTGATCATAGGTGTATGTATTGTGACTATAATCGTGCTGTCAGTAAATAGGGGATATTTACGTTTCTTTTCCTTTCTTTATTTCTTTCTACCGTTTCTGTTTCACCGTTTTCTGGGGAGTATATTATAGAAGTATTTAAGGGGGTGGCATATTAATTAGTGTTTCTTTAGTTGTTTGATAAGGGTTGGTTAAAGGGTGTTTGTTGTTTGTTTGATTTATAATATATATTCTTTTGTTTGTTGAAATAATTGTTGGGGTGATTATTTCTTATTTTTAAATTCATAAAAGACAACTCCAGGTGACGACATCAAATTGGGACTAAGGTACTGTCAGGTTCCATTCTTAATTATTTTTCCTAAGAGTAGGAGATTTTTGTGTGTGCCGGGTTCCTCATCCAACTTAAGAGGACCTTGCTACAACTTCCCCCTACCTCTTCATATCTTAAATCATTCTTGAGGCAGATTTAAGACTTAAGTGAAAAAGTAGTTGCAACACAAACACTGATTAATCAGTTTTAACACGAAAAGATGTTGAAGAAAGAAGAGAAGGTTGGAGAAAACAAAAGCTGCTCAGGAAGCACCAAGCACATCAACCTCTGAACAAACGAATGCTAAACGTACAGAATAAGAGTATGAAAATTATGAATGCTCAAGTCAAGTGTATTCACTGCACGTTATCGTGTCGTTACTGGTATTATAATAATAGTCTTGATAAAAGTGACACTTGTAGTGCTTACTGTAAAACCAACAACTTAATTTTTGAAGTATCTCCTTCATCTGAAGGTGTTAACCTACATTTTACAAAATGGCTTAGTGCCAAGTCTGTACTGAGACCACTGAGGATGCCAGGCTGGAATAGGTCAGATAACTTGTGACGCATGAAGTGAGACCAAAGCTAGTTATGTGGTGACTGATTTCTGTAGTAATTTAGAATGAAATGGTAGATTTGAAATATGTCTGTAATTATTAAGCATATATCAGTCAGGCTCTGATTTTTACAATACCTGATAAGTGACACTTTTAGTGTCTCATATAGGACCTGTGCCAGTCAATCACGATCTACTAATAATGACAAAAATGGGTGCTACCAGATGTGTCTCACTGGGACTCGGTCTGAGAGGCAGGCAGAAGATTTCATTTTAGAAATTAAAGATATGATTTCCTCTTCTGTTACCAAGTTTAAACAGCTAAAGTGAGGTGTGCCAGGTAAGCCATGGAGTGAGACTGCAATATTTACTGAGGTGATAATGAAATTTGGGATCTTCTGTTGTCAGTTCTATCATTTAAGAAGTTCATAAAATCTGCACATGGTAATGTCTGCAGGCATTTTACATGGCAGTTTAGGATTCTCGGGCCAATAAAAGAGCTTTTTTATGCTTTGTAACACTGTCTCCTCGTGTACTTTGGAAGACCTGTAGCTTGATTGCCTTCCATCTACGCTGTCCTTTTAGACAGTGAACAGTGTGAGTGCTCAGATAACACCAGGATGAGATTCTTTGTGCTTTATTTACTTTTGTTTAAAGACCAGCTACTGTATCTAAGGTGATGCCGAGTTATCGTGTAGATGCTGCACTGTTCCTTTTCTAAACTGCAGTTATATTGGTAAGGACAGGAACAAATCAGTTTAGTACTAAACAGAAATAACGTCATTTAGAGGCTTAATACTTCATATTTAAACATCGCCTCCATATGTAAATGCGTGAATTTGATAGTGAGTCGGTCCATTAACAGACTAATTAAAACCTACTGATTTCAGTGGATGAGTAAACCACTTGGTAAAGATGACAGTTTGTAAAAATGAAAATTTTGCTTGTAAAATTGAACACCTTTAGAACAGAATGGAACTGCCATGGCTTTACTCTGTGCTTACACAGGAACTGCCTACTTAAAGTGAAGGGTTACTCCTCTGGGAACAGAACGTAACTGCCATGTAGTAAATGTGTACTTACACAGCATGAAGCGACCATGTTTTTATTCAACACCTAGAAAATCTACTAGGTGGAGTGGTGGCTCTGAGGGTATTGATCTGCATTGGCAATCAGAAGGTTGCCACTTCGAATCCCCTAAATGCCAAAAGGGACTCTGCTCTGTCGGGCCCTTGAGCCAAGGCCCGTAACCCGCAATTGCTCTGTCCTGGGTATGACGTTAATCTTCATCCAGCCCTGCATGTGGGCCCTCCAACCTTCAGGGAAAAACTTGGGGGTTGGTGGTAGAACTGGCATTACAGTGTGAGCGCTGAAGTCGAAAACAACAGAAGAACTTAAACCCAATTAAAGTAAAAATAATTTCTTTATTCTTAATTCTTGGTGTGTAGAGAGAATGTGAGACTGCCTCTTTCCAACTCAGTCAACTGATTTGGATTTTGGCAGAATACCTAAAGTAAAAACGTTCTCTCTTTTATATCCTAGAAAAGGAAAAACCCCTAGCAGTTCATTCTGAGGTTATACATAAATCTTACTTTATGACATACTGGAATGTCCTAAAACATGAAATAAACAGCCATTTGAATTCCTAAGGAATACACCTTCTAATTATACACACTTAGAATCAATTTAAAGATTCATATAGTCCATAAAGATCTTACATTCTTCACAGGGTCTTCTGTTAGTATCAGAGGTCAGCATTTCTTATAAATGATAAAAGTTAGTCCCTTAACACTAGAATTACCAGAGCCTACGAAAAACTGTAATTCCGTCCCACCTTAAACTGCTTCTTAAATCCCTTCACACCTCTCCAGCGCCCTTTGTTCTCTAAATGTGCTGATAAAGAGAAGCTCGGAGCAGCCGGCTATTCCATCCCCCCACCAATTTAGAACGTGCACGAACTTCTCTCAGCTCATGCCTTGATTGAGTATCTGGGAGTGAAGTGGAGTTTTAGAGTTGAAATAATAGATCGTTGTTTGGAACACACGCATTTCATGTCTGTTCCGTTTCTACAGTAATCTGTGTCAACACATTGTTAAAACAGAAACGTTTTTTTATATTCTAGTAGTAGATGACAAAATGTAGGCATAAACTATATAATGTATGAAGCCTGAAGTCCAAATAGCAAAGAAACATTTTCACAAGAATAACACAATTACGCTTTTATTCAAAAATATAACTGCAGAAACAAAAAGCCGCCTTAACATGCGACATTGACACCAGTTTACTATAACTGACTCCGTGGTTCAATTGACTCAGCCCCCGCTTGGGAATCAAGAGGTCACGATTTCGATCCTCGCCCTCCGTTTGAGAAGTAAACTGCTCTTAGTCTTACTGTTTTAGAATAAAAGCATACATTTGATTTCAGTCTGTAACAGCCGGTGCAATGTATGATCCTTGTAAAGGTTAGCTTCTTTTTTTTTTATTCACTTCTCATTCTCTCAGTCGCGTTCAGAATCAATCCATACCACCCCATCTGACACGGCTGTTTTCACTAAACACGCGCTATAGCTCTGCAGCGTACCACGATGCATACTAACGGAAACACCCAAACCGGGTTCTGACACACAAACGCTGGCGAAGCTGCCTTCTTCGTATCTCACCGTCACTTGCTTTTCTTTTTATTCAGTTTTATTGAGTGTTCCTGCCAGTCCCGCATGTTACTGTATGCTGTTTCTTTTGTACTCCAGGACATGCAGAGGAAAGAATGGTAAAGACCAGTAACTTTGGCGCTATATGCAATCATCAGACACTCCCCATCTGCCCGTGTCGTTCAAACACAGGAACATATATTGGTGTAAAAGTATAACAAAAGTGCACTTTTATTCAAGTGCACTTTTTCCATCGCCTTTTCCTGTATGAAGCAGTGTACACACTTCTCTCTATGCTGTGGTTTCTATTACACACCTGAAAGAAAGAGACAATATATGTGAAAATATAATCGCACTAATGCAATATTATTTGAAAACGAACAGCGTCAGATCGGGTGTGAATTTATGCAGGAACTGGAAATTCTCTGATGCGTGACCTTCCCCGAGGGAAGAAAGTACAGTGTCAGGTGCTCATTCAGTGTAATAGAAACCATAGCACAGAGAGGTGTGTACACGGCAACAAGTACACGTGTCGTAAATGTAGGAAGGACGGTCCTTGGGTGTGTGGGAACTGTTAATATTTGAATGTGATGATTTTATATAGCACGGAATGAAAATCAGCACTTCTTAGCATTGCACCATGCAAGATGTCGTATCAATCGCCTACTGTAACTTGCTTTCTTTTTTCTTCGGTTATACAGGTAGTTTTGAATAAAAGTGCACTTGTTTTGTTTGAAATGAAGTGTCTCGTGCACTTTTCGTGGCATTACACGTGTATTTTTTGAGCATGCCCGTTTGAGCAGTATAAAAAGTATTGAAAAGTATAACAAAACAACGGGCAGATGGGGAGTGTCTGATGATTGCATATATAGCGCCGAACTTACTGCTCTTTACTATTCTCTCCTCTGCGTGCCCTGGAGTACAAAAGAAACAGCATACAGCAACATGCAGGGACTGGCAGGAACACTCAATAAAACTGAATAAAAAGAAAAGCAAGTGACGGTGAGATACGAAGAAGGCAGCTTCACCAGCGTTTGTGTGTCAGAACCCCGGTGGGGGGGCGGTGGGTGTTTGGCGTTAGTATGCATCGTGGTACACTGCAGAGCTATAGCGTCTTTAGTGAAAACAGCCGTGTCAGATGGGGTTGTATGGATTGATTCTGAGCGACTGAGAGAATAAAAATGTGAATTAAAAAAAACAGCTAACCTTTACAAGGATCATAAATTGCACCGGTTGTTAGACTGAAATCAAATGTATGCTTTTATTTTAAAACAGTAAGACTAAGAGCAGTTTACTTCTCAAAACGGAGGGGCGCAGGATCGAACTCGTGACCTTTTGATTCCCAAGCGGGGCTGAGTCAATTGAACCACGGAGGCAGTTACAATAAAGTGGTGGCAATGTCGCGTGTTTAGGCGGCTTTTTGTTTCTGCAGTTATATTTTTGAATAAAAGCGCAATTGTGTTATTCTTGTGAAAATGTTTCTTTGCTATTTGGACTTCAGGCTTCATACATTATACAGTTTATGCCTACATTTTGTCATCTACTACTAGAATATAAAAACGTTTCTGTTTTAACAATGTGTTAACACAGATTACTGTAGAAACGGAACAGACATGAAATGCGTGTGTTCCAAACAACGATCTATTATTTCCACTCTAAAACTCCACTTCACTCCCAGATACTCAATCAAGGCATGAGCTGAGAGAAGTTCGTGCACGTTCTAAATTGGTGGGGATGGAATAGCCGGCTGCTCCGAGCTTCTCTTTATCAGCACATTTAGAGAACAAAGGGCTGGCGGAGAGGTGTGAAGGGATTTAAGAAGCAGTTTAAGGTGGGACGGAATTACGAGTTTTTTCGTAGGCTCTGGTAATTCTAGTGTTAATGCTGTGCACACAGCCCAACTCCTTTTCTGCATAAATCAGGAACAAATCATATAGCTCTCTGCAGCATGATCAACTCAAAACATAGTCCTTGATATCTGTGAGTTAAATAATAATGTTTTCTCTTCCTCAGTTCCCCCCTTTGCACATAAAATGTGCACATTAATAATAAGACTTCTGCATCATCAGAGTTCAGGAAAGGGTTGGCAAATGGAAGAAAAGGTTTGTACTGGGAGTCAGGGTCAGCACTGAGGAGATAAACCTTAGTAATGGAAGCGTTAATAAACATTTGTAGAAGGGCTCAGATGCACGGGGTTAGACAGCAACCCAAGAACATGAAAACTGCCAGAGAAATAAGGATAGTTATGAGAATAATTTTCAAGAACCAAACCAATCTTTGGAAGAGTTAAAAAAGAGTCAGGTGTTCCTGAGTGTTCTGCTAATTAGGTAGATAGGAAGGTAAGGCCAGCTAAAGCACGGGTAGATTATTGGGAAGGGATACAACTAGGAGATTGGGTTTAGCAGTGGCACATGCATAACAAGAATCTGTTCTTAATTGTGTAACAGTAACTTCCAACCACTTATATCACAGATTATCCCCTAAAACAAAGGGAATAATCCCTTGACAGAGTCCCAACATAGAAAGTCCAAAAATAGCAACAGCTTAATGATTCAGTCCACTTTTTACAGTGAGAGATGTGCATTCAAGAAAAGAGTCCTTCGTCCATCACGGCATGTGGGGTGCAGATAGCAGCACCTGGAATGGTTCCCCTCCAGCTAGGTTGATGCCAATGCTTCCTTCGGTGTCTCTGACCAGTATCTAGGTTCCAAGGGGAATCTGGAACTTCATCAGTAGGGGACTGGTCTGCCAAGCCTTGTTAACTTGTTCGTGGACTTCCTTCAGGAAGCTCGGAGACCTGCAAGACTAGAGAGAAGATCATTGTCTACAGTATGCAGAGTAACATTTCCGATAACCATGCCAACAGGCATGGGGCATCCAGTTATAATTTTAAATGGCGACAGTCCCAACTGCCGATGTGTCCTTCCTCTCAACCCCATCAAGGCCAGGGATAGAGCATCTGGCCAGGTTAAGTTTGTCTGCTCACAGATTTTTTCCAATTTTGATTTTAGGGTACAATTGCACCTTTCTACAATACCTCCACTTTGAGGATGGTATTTGCAGTAATGATGCACATTTATCTGGAGCCAAGTAGTCAGCTCATTTATTACAGAATTCACAAAGTGGGTTCCATTATCAGTATGCAGTTTCTGTGATATTCCCCATCTTGGAATGATTTCTTTTATTAAAGCTTTAGCCACAGTTTTGCATCTGCATGCTTAGACAGAAAACTTCCACCCATCGGAGAACACATCGACAATTACCAAGCAATAACGGTAGCCTTTAGGCGGTGTTAACTCAATGAAATCCATTTGGAGGTGTTCAAAGGGACCCATTGGGTTAGGAGTGACGGTGGGGCTTACCTGAGTACCTTTACCTACATTAAACCTTTGGCATAGTGCGCATCGTCAGCAGAATTGTTCAGCATTTGTAGAGAACCTGTGGTTTCCCAATGTCGCTCGACTTCCTGAGTCATAGCGTCTTTTCCTGCATGATCCAGGCCATGTGAGAATTTGCCATTCCTGGAAAAGAAGCCTTTGGGAGGAAAGGTTTGTTAGTTTGCTTCAAGTAAGTGGTCTTCCTTGACCACTGCATAACTGGTGGAGAGTGTTCTGTCGTCCAATCCCAAGGAACAGCCATCCTCATAAAGAATTTCTCCTGTTTCTAGTAGAGTTTCCTGGAGGTCCGGACTAGGTTTCAGGACCTTTGTTATCTCATCCTGGCAGTTATTTGGTTCCCCCTCTCCCTCAGTGGGAAGTAAGGTAGCTGGATTTAGAGTTGAGCATCTTGCAATAGTGACATTTGACAGGGTACAGAGCACATTTTAATAGTGTATTGCCCTTACAGTAGTGAGGTAGTTCACCATGTTTCCCTCACTTGTTCATGCACTCTCTGTAAGGCACTACGCAAACCTGCAAGCCTTTTCCTACATTAAATCTTCGCCATAATGTAGACCTCTTACAGAACTGATCAGCAAAGTTAGAAAAACCCTGGCGTGACAGTATTGTTGCACCTGTGCCATCATTGCATCTTCTGGAAGGGTGGGCCAAACCATGCGCAGCCTTTGCAATTCCTAGAAAGAAAGCTTTTTTGGGAAAAAAAAGGATGTTTAGTTAATGGATGGATCTAAATTCCTTTCAGAGCTTTATCTGATCCCTCTTTCTGCAACGTGTTTATCTCCTTTTCCGTTGCTACAGTTTGTAGAGATAATTCTATAATTCTCCATCCTTGTGTGACTCTTGTTCCTCCTTCTGTAATAGAAATAAAGAAGTTAGTGGTGAAGTAGGATCCTGGGTGGCTTTCTTTGCCCACATGTCTGCTTGCATTTCCCTCACTTACTGGATTGTCTTCCCTGTGTGAGTTTGACACTTCACTACACAAGCGCACCTGTCAAATGAGATGTTTTTTGTCTGTACTAAGATGGAATGTACAGCATGTGGTACCTTAACAGTTAATAAACTCATGAGAACAACATCTGAGCGCTAATATGGCCTCTGTTACTGCAGCAGCTGCTTTCAAACAGGCCGGGATTGTAGCGGCCACTGGATCCAGTTTTATTTGTTAATTATTTTTTTAGAATAGTATGTGACCGGTCATTGTCTATTTCCTTGTTGTTGAGTTAATACTGCAGTCATACACCCCCCTCTCTCGTCCACAAACAGAGTGAAAGGGCGAGACTACCGTAGTCCGGAACTCTTAACGCAGACGCAGACATCAAAATGTAGTTTATATCAGTTAAAGCCTTCTCAGCCTGCTCCGTCCGTGAAATTTTATCAGTCAAAACCAAATTAGAAGAGGTTGCTAAATCTTGGAGTGGCTGTGCTTTTCAGCAAAAAAAAAATATATTTTTTAACCCATTGCGGCAATATCAATATCCTAACATTCCAAGAACAGACAGAACTTGCCGTCTTGCAGACTGTGCACATTCCCTGAAGTCAAATCATGACTCAGGTATTTCATTTTTCTTTCAACCTGTTGCAACTTTTTCCGGAACACTTTGTGCCTGATTTCCGCTAGAAAGACCAACAAAGCCTTTGTGTCTTCTTAGCATTATTCCTGAGCCTCAGAACATAAAAGCAACTCATCTACATATTACACCAGGACACCACCCCCCTTTGGCCAATAACCTTTCAACTTTTTATCTTTTCTAGTTCTTGTCCATACACACACGAACACGCACACACACTCACACGCGCACACAGAGCCTCTGTATATCCCTCGGCATCACAGTTCAGGTCCAACGCTTCCCTTTAAAAGTGAATGTGAACCAGAACTGAGACTCAAGGTGTACAGGAATTGAAAAGAAAGCATTCACAAGATCAGTAACAGAAAACCACATAGCAGTGGCGGGACAGTACAGAGAATAGTGGAAGGTTTCGAGACTATAGGAGTCCTAGGGTGTATAGCAGCATTGACTCCGCGGAGGTCCTGAATGAATCGTCATGAATCATATGCTTTCTAACTGGAAGAATAGGAAAGTATTGGATGGAATAATGGCACCCCGCTTAACTAAATCAGCATAAACAATTGTAATACGGTCTCAGCCTCAAATGAAATAAGAAATTGTGCACAATGTAAACGGAAGGTTGACTTTGGGAAAATGACCAAGGGTTCAACATGAACTATTCAGACAAAATATTATTTCCCTTGTACCCAGAGAGATGAGTGGAGCAAATCTAACTAAAAAATTTTAAGGGTAAACAGCATGGGTTTAGGTGGAGAAGTAAAAGATAAATGACAGAACAGATCGTGTTACAGGTACAACTAGTTCTACTGCTATTTTCTTAACAGATCTAAGTATCCATCCATCCATCCATCCATCCTCTTCCGCTTTTCCAAGGTGAGATTTGGGGCAGCAACTTAAGCAGAGGCCCAGACTTCCCTCTCCCCGGCCACTTCTTCCAGCTCTTCCTGGAGAATACCAAGGCGTTCCCAGGCCAGCCAGGAGACATAGTCCCTCCAGCTTGTCCTGGGTCTTCCCTGGGGCCTCCTCCCGGTTGGACGTGCCCGGAACAACTCACCAGGGAGGCGTCCAGGAAGCATCCTGATCAGATGCCCGAGCCGCCTCAATCTGACTCCTCTCGATGTGGAGGGCAGCGGCTCTACTCTGAGCCTCCCGGATGACTGAGCTTCTCACCTATCTTTAAGGGCCCAGACACCCTCGGAGAAACTCATTTTAGCCGCTTGTATTTGCGATCTTGTTCTTTGGTCACTACCCATAGCTCATGACCATGGTGAGGAGTGCAGTGTAATCACTGGTAATGAGAGCTTTGCCTTACGGCTCAGCTCCGTTTTCACCACGACAGACCGATGCAGAGCCCGCATCACTGCGGATGCCGCACCGATCCGCCTGTCGATCTCACACTCCATTCTTCCCTCACTCGTGAACAAGACCCCGAGATACTTGAACTCCTCCACTTGGGGCAGGATCTCTCCCCCAACCCTGAGAGGGCACTCCACCCTTTTCCGGCTGAGGACCATGGTCTCGGATTTGGAGGTGCTGATTCTCATCCCAGCCGCTTCACACTCAGCTGCGAACCGATCCAGAGAGAGCTGAAGATCACGGCCTGGTGAAGCAAACAGGACAACATCATCTGCAAAAAGCAGTGACCCAATCCTGAGTCCACCAAACCGGACCCCTTCAACACCCTGGTTGCACCTAGAAATTCTGTCCATAAAAGTTATGAACAGAATCGGTGACAAAGGGCAGCCCCATGAGTCCAACTCTCACTGGAAACGGCTCGACTTACTGCCGCAATGCGGACCAAGCTCTGACACCGGTTGTACAGAGACCAACAGCTCTTATCAGGGTCCGGTACCCCATACTCCCGAGCACCCCCACAGGATTCCCGAGGGACACGGTCGAATGCCTTTCCAAGTCCACAAAACACATGTAGACCGGTCGAGCAAATTCCCATGCACCCTTCAGGACTCTGCTAAGGGTGAAGAGCTGGTCCACTGTTCCGCGACCAGGACGGAAACCACACTGTTCCTCCTGAATCAGAGGTTCGACTATCCGACGGACCCTCCTCTCCAGAACCCCCAAATAGACTTTTCCAGGGAGGCTGAGGAGTGTGATCCCTCTATAGTTGGAACACACCCTCGGTCCCCTTTTAAAGAGGGGGACCACCACCCCGGTCTGCCAATCCAGAGGCACTGTCCCCGATGTCCATGCGATGTTGCAGAAATGTGTCAACCAAGACAGTCCTACAACATCCAGAGCCTTAAGGAACTCCGGGCGTATCTCATCCACCCCCGGGGCCCTGCCAACAAGGAGTTTTTTGACTTCAGTCCCAGAGATGGGAGAGCCCACCTCAGAGTCCCCAGGCTCTGCTTCCTCATTGGAAGGCATGTTAGTGGGATTGAGGAGGTCTTTGAGTACTTCCACCACTGACCCATAACGTCCGAGTCGAGGTCAGCAGCGACCATCCCCACTATATACGGTGTTGACACTGCACTGCTTCCCTCCTGAGACGCCGGACGTGACCAGAATTCCTCGAGCCGTCCGAAGTCGTTCTCCATGGCCTCCAAACTCCTCCCATGCCCGAGTTTGCCTCAGCAACAACGGCGCTTCCGCTTGGCCTGCGGTTCCTATCAGCTGCCTCCAGAGACCCACAGGCCAAAAAGTCTATAGGACTCTTCTTCAGCTTGACGGCATCCCTCACGCCAGTGTCCACCAACGGTTCGGGATTGCCGCCACGACAGCGCCACCACCTTGCGCCACAGCCCGTCAGCCCCTCAACAAGAACACGGAACATGGCCCATTGGACTAATGTCCCCACCTCCCTGGGCGGGTTGAAGTTCTGCCGGAGGTGGGAGTTGAAGCTACTTCTGACAGGGGACTCTGCCAGCCGTTCCCAGCATACCTCACAACACGTTTGGGCCTACCTGGTCTGACCGCATTCCCCTTCCACCATCAGTCAAGCAAGCTCACCAGGTGGTGATCCAGGACAACTCCGCCCCTTCTTCATGGTGTCAAACCATATGGCCGCCAAGTCCAACACAGACCACAAGTATCTCGATCCCGAGGCCTAGGGTCCTGTGCCCAAATACACATATGAACACCCTTATGCTTTTAACATGTTTTTCGTATGGAAAACCGACAAACACAGAAGTCCAATAACAAACACCCGCCCGGGGGTTTAGATCCCAGAGCATTCCCCCAATCGC
>NW_024376994.1:0-11895 GCF_016835505.1 Polypterus senegalus | reverse complement strand
TTTAAATTTTTGTTCCTAAAATTTGTTCAATTTACTTATTCCATCTAAAAATCTTTCAAAAATTTTTATAAAATTATATACTAAACAAATCCCAGATAAACTCCGCCCCTATATCAATAAATAAATAAATAAATAAATAAATAAATAAATATTTGTTAAATAAATAAATAAGTAAATCAATAAAATAAGCAAATCAAAAATAAGTAACTCCCTAAAACCGCTAAAATAAGTTCCCAGTAAAAATTATTTTCCTAAAAACTTTTAGTTTATTTTTTCATTTAATCCCAAGGGGCCAAGGTATTCAAATTCGTTATCCATCTCTTCTCCGCCTCAATCTCCTGGTCTTATTCCAGCTACTCTGTTGCTCAGACCAAACATCACCGGTTTGTGCCCTTCTATTGAAAAGTGTTGATATAAAATAGTTTGTTTTGTCTGGTTTGAGATGAGCCTGAGGTGCTGTACAAAGCGGTCCCTCAATGCATTCTTGGTCTCCCCACATAAATCAAACCACAGGTGGAACACTGTATCCATAGATGCAATTTTTAGAATAGAGCTGAAATTTTTGAAAAATGGGTTTATCCACCCTTGCCAGTTTATTGTGAATATTCTTTTTCTGGCAAAGGGATTTTCCAAGCTGTTTTATTTGGTTTTTTTCTTTGAGGGCATTTTGCATGAACCAAATAATCCTTTAAATTTTTATTTCTCCTATAAGCTGCAATTAATTGGTAATTTCTGAGTGGTGGATGGGTACCCTCGTCCCCATAAAATGGGATCGCAGGACACCCATGACTGATCTAGAATGATGTGAATAAGTGAAAATGACTGGAATTTTGTGTTTGTGCTGAGTATTGGTTAATAAGTTCCCCGTGGTTCTTCCTCACGTGGGGGCCAAGCTCCCCTGTCCCTGCCCCGATCCGAGCCCCAGTCCCCTCTAAGTATTCCGGCCCCTCATCCCGTTAGGTTATCCACCCCTAGGGTTGATTGGCCTTCCTCCATTGCACTCGGGTTAGGGTTTCAACCTGAGGTTGCCCCCACCATTGTTTTAGATTTATAATTGGGGAGGGTTAGTTGATCCTCCCCGCTTGGGGTTAGGGTCTTAGTATTAGGCTCTCTCTCCGAAGTTTTTAAGTTTAGGGTTGGGGAGGGTGAATTGATCCCCTAATCTGCCCAGGGTTAGAGTCTTAACCTTAGGGTTGTTTCCCTAAGTTTTTAAGTTTAGGGTTGGGGAGGGTCAGCTGATCCGTCATTTCTCCTGGAATCAGGGTCTTAACCTCAGGGTTGTTTCCCCTAAGTTTTAAGTTTAGGGTTGGGGAGGGTTAGTTGATCCTCCACCCGCTCGGGTAAAGGTCTTAGCCTTAGGGCTGTTTCTCCTACGTTTTAAGTTTAGGGTTGGGAGGGTAAGCCGATCCACCAGTCCCCAAGGATCGGGTATTGGAATCAGGGATAGCCCCATAAAGTCTGTAGTCCCAGGGTCCTGGAGGATTAAAGAATTCCCCATCAGGAGAAGGTTATTAATCTTAATACTCCCACCCTAGAGTCTTAAGATTAAAATTGGGTGGGGTTAGTTGATCTATTTTGATTTTTGTCCCCAACAGGAGGCCCACTGGAGATTCCAAACCCGGACCGGAATGGAAGACCAATATGAAGAACAGACATGGAGAATCGAGAGAAGAATCGAAGAATAAAGAGGACCAAAAGGTAAGTAAGAATAGGTAAGTATATTATATGATTTTGAAATTGATAAAATAATCTATTATCTTATTCCCCAAGAATCTATTGAAAGCCTTCCGACCTATGAAGATCCTGTAAAGTGTGTTCGAAGGAACATGAAAATCAAGGAAAAAGAATTGTTCAAAGAAGTACAAGAAGAATTTAAAGAATTGACGGAACTTCCGGAAGAATAAAACTAGAAGAGGAGTTCAAGAGAAGTAGACCGAGATTTGCGAAGAAGAATTAGAATAAACTGAAAGAACATCCGCCAGCCTTGAGATATTCCAATCCGTGAGCGGGAAGCTGTGGTATCCCGTCTTAGCATCCGAGCGCCCTGCCACCGTCAGGTACCTAGAGATTGAGGTTTTAACCTCGGCCCGGACCTCCGGAGGAAACGAGCGTGTACCCTCTCTTACGTAATGTATGAAAAAGTAGTTGAGTAGCTGATTCTGCATCTGTTAAATTTGTATTAATCCTGTAAAACCGTATTAATTGTGATTTAATTATACTCCTAAAAGTGTGTTTGGGATGGAAACTGGATTTATATAGTAAAGCATGGGTGTCTGTGGGTTTAAAGTAAATCCAGAGCTTAATGTTTTAAACATCGATGATCCTGTTTCAAAATAAATTTCTGTATCTAAAAAGTTAAAGAAACCTGACTTACTGTTGGAACTAATTTGATAGCTGGATGATGTGAGTTTAAAATGCGGACAAACTGGTCGAAATCCTTCAGGGGAAGGTCCAAATGCGAAGATATCATCCAGATACCTGAAATATCTAACGGCAGCCTGGGGCACCTACGAAGGCTGTTTGTTCCCACCAAGCCATGTAAATATTGGCATAAGCGGAGCAAATTTTTACCCATGGCAGTCCGTGCACCTGGAGGTAGAATTTCTCATTAAACATGAAATCGTTATTTAATAAGCTGATGCTAAGGAGGTCCAGAATGGCCTGATCCGGTCTGTCCGGAGCCGGATTCTCCGCTAACAGTCGGGCAACCGCCTCCAATCCCATGGTGGTATCAATGTTGGTATATAATGACTCCACGTCCATGGTGAACATGAAGGAATGAGGAGGAACCTTAAGATTTTTGATCACCTGTAAAAGTGGTAAGTGTCTTTTATATAACTATTGTGCGACTGTGACAATGGATTGAGAAAATAATCTATGTATTCCGCTATCCTATACGATTCGAATTGCAGTCTGAAATGATGGGTCTACCTGCTGGTATTTGATGTGGTATTGGCCAGGATTCGGTGCTTTGTGAATCTTAGGAAGGAGATAAAATTTACGGATGCTGGGAGTGGCTGGCCCTAATAGGTAAGTTTTCTGTTTATAATCAATAAAACCTAACTGAAATATGTTATCTACAATTGTTTTAATTTGGATTTTATTTTTGCCTGTAATGAAGATTTGAGTGGTAAATAATGAAGTCTATTAGAAAGTTGACGTTCTGCTTCTATAATGTACTGATTAGTGTCCATAATAACTAAAACTGATCCCTTATCTGCTGGTTTAATGACTATATCTTTATTTCCTTAAGATTCATCAAGACTTCCCTTTCCCTAGTTGTTAAATTATCCTGTCCATTTTCCGTAAGCTGTAAATGATTAAGTGACTGTACATTTCTATTAATTAAAGTCTGAATGGGTTTGCTAATATTTGAGCTGGCGGGATCCAGGTAGAGGGGTTCCCTAAACTGAAATTGTGGGTAAAGGTGGGATGAATAATCAAAGTAGTCCAAAATTTGTAATTTCCTATGAAAATTATGTATGTCTCTCCTCATTTCCTCCATATCCACCCGGAGAGTCGGGATGAAGGTCAGCCCTTTCTGCAGCAAAGATATCTCCGGCTCCGATAACCTGAAAATATTGGAAAGGTTGTAAATATTTACTTCTTGGCCAGACAAGTTCTGTTTGGCCCATCAAACAGTTTAACTGCTCCTCAGAGATCCTGAATTTGATATGCTGTGTTTGCTGTCCAGTGAATCCGATCCTGATTGAGTTCTATATCTATTGGAAAATCTAATGCGTCTGAGAATAAATCCATTATAATTGTATTGAATCTAACAATCTGTTCTCTATATAGTGAGTTATCTGTATATGGGATTTTGGCAATGCATATCCTGGCTTTGGGGAAGGCTTCCCTTGCACTCCTATTGATATCCCCATAATACTGTTTTACCGTTTTCCGTGTGACCAACCGACAATTATTAATACCTACTGAAACAATAACATAATGGACTTGTTCTTGTGGTGGTGTTGCTTTTAAATATTTTAATAAGGTCTAGTATTTTGCCCGGTAACTCTGGAGCTCTACTCCTCAAAGTAGACATGTGGGATTCTTGATATGTTAGAATCCCCTATAATTAATATATTTTTTGTACATTGTAGTCCCCATCCCAAGGTTTACAAAATCTCCTGGCCTTATTTACAACTGTGATTTTACAAATATCTATTGTCGGTGATGGTGTATGGGTGGAGGATGGAGGATCAGAAATGGACTTTGATTCCAAAGATGGATTTAATGAGTCCTCATTCATCCCTTCCTCCTACTGTGTTGAGAATTAAAGATTAATGTATTACCCAGAATATTATCACCGGAGGGAGCAGTCGAACCTGCAAGAGAAGATATGACAATGGATCAGTCCCTCCGGCCAACCAATCGCATCAGCTACTAATGGATCACAAATTGATCCGTCACTAACCCAGGTGAACGGTTTGACACCGCCATAATGGGGGTATAAAGATTATGCTGGACCCCACCAGAGGACACATCCCGCTGGCAGGAAGCCGTCGAGCTGGATACAGGTAATGTATTTGTTACACTAGAAGGAGACAAAACAAAGGTTTAAAATTCGGGGTAGAAATAGAGATTGGTATTTTAAAAATAGAAGAAGAAGGAGAAGAAAAATTGAAGAAATATTTATTTTCTTCACCACCGGAACAAAGTTTTTTAATTTTTTGTTTTCATCATCTGAAAAGTTTCAGAGGGTTGAAGTAGAAGGGTGTTGTATCTTTCTTTAGTTGTTTTAATGATTGTTTATTTCTATTTTCTACAGAGCATGCAATCTCCTCCAAAGCAGAAGAGCTACTTTGTTCCACCGACGTAAGTTTTGGAGAGGGAAAGGAAAAGGTTAGATTGATGGGGACGTAAAAGAGGGAGTTTCCATTATGTCCAAACCGGTAAGTTGTTCTCCCAAAAAGGAGGTTGAGGGAGTTTTATTACCATTTGGATCTCTATTAGAATTCGATTCTAGCTTATTAAGAGCATATGCAAGAGAAACATCTGGAGGATCATTTAAAAGTTGGGAAGGAAGATTCAGATCCGGTTAGGAAGCAGAAACAATCGTTACCTTAGGATAAAGATGAAGATTAAGATTAGATTTATTCATAGGCCCTCTAGAAGAAGAATCTTGGGTATTTGATGTTAGTAAATCCTCTGCCTGAACCTGTTCCGTGACTAAAGTCTTATTTATGTCTAATCTTACTGTAGAAGTAGTAGGAGAAGATGAAAAGAGAGGAAGAAGAAGATGATGAAAGTATATTATTCCCCAACCCAAAGTCTATTTTAATTTCTGGTTGGTTTATCTTGTGAATACGTTTTTTACCTGTTTTTGCCTCTTTTGACGCCAAGGATGAAGAATTATCCTGTCCCTGATAGTGTATGGCTTTCCTTGGGTTCTTTGTCTTGATAACCTTTTTCCTCAATTGGAGATGATCTCCCTAGTAAGGTTCCCTAAAGAGGGTTTACAAAAAGAATCTGGCGAAAGTTAGATTGAGAAGATTTAGAAGATGATAAGGAATTTATTAAAGAATGAGATGAAGATAAAGCTTGATCCAATGATTCATGTAACTTCTCTCTGGCTTTCTGGGAGAGACAAAGAGAGTGACTGGATTCTAGAATCTAAATGTGAAAGTTGTATAACTGGAGAGGAAGGAATTTCAGAAGAGAGGTACCATAGAAGAAAGAGATTGTTGTTTGGGAAACACACACGGTCCAGGCGGAAACCCCCATCTCCTGTATTCTTACCATGGCATGTATCCATATCCCCTGCTCCTCCCCATTGTCCACTGGGGACCGGTAAGTCAACTGCTGGAAGTCCGGATCCAGTATAGGGAGAGGAGAGATCAATCTGCAAAACCAGAATCGTGGAGTCCGGACAGCACCTCAAGAAACATCTCAATTGAAGTCTGTGTTAATTTATTGCGATACCTTACTTTTTGCGAAATGAATCGCCTTGTCAACCTGGTTGGAATCATGAACCAGTGTGTTGTCTTTTAAGCTATACAGTTGTTTTAAATAATGTTTATATAAAGACTGCAGACTAGCCTTTAACCAGTTTTCAGTATGTGTTTGGATTTCTAATAGAATTGATTGGTCTGGAGAAGCAGGTTTAATGAAGGCGGTTAATTTTGAGAGTGTTTCACCATACCTTTTGGAACTTGGTTGAATTTAATTGACTTTTAAAAATTAGGGTTAGGGTTAGGGTTAATGGAGAAATAGTGTACCCGATTTGGGGTACACCAACGCACTGGTACACTCTGATGTCCAATATTACTATTTTTATACCCCGGCATCCCACTTATCCCTAAAAGCCAAAAAAAATATTTAAATATCCCCTAAAAATAATTTAAAATAGACCATTTTCTAAAACTCTAAAAAGACCATCAAGTAGTGTATAAATTAATTTAAATAAATTTTAAAACTACCTCAAAATTAGTCTAAAAATAGTTTCTAAAAATGGTCCCTAAAAATTCTAAAAAGGGTTAACAAATCTATACTAAAAATTGGCTTAAAAATACTAAAAGGGCTATCCATCTAGATAAAACTAGGGAAAAGGAATAAAATTTAAAATTAGGAATTTAATAGGGCTAAAAAGAAACACACAAAGAAAATAAAATAATACTAGGCCAATAGTGGAGAGGACATTATTAAATCTAATCTTGCTGCTCTCCCACTATCTTAACATCAGGGCTCTAGTTACTAAATAGCCCTACCCCACTGACTTTAAGTTTAGGGTTTGCAGTAGGGGTAGGCCCATCTAAAAACAACAGGAAGAAAGAGAGTCTTAAGTTTAGGCGTGGATGCTAGATAAGCCACCACCCCACGGACCTTAAGGTTAGTCCTAGGGGAGGGCAAGCCCATCTAGATCCGAGACCCCATGAGTCAACCAACCTCACCGATTCTTTTGTAAGTATTGCCTTGGCCGATGAAGATGTTTTCTTTAAATTTAGATGAGCACATGGGAACACGCCATCTACCAATTTAGAATGTTTTTAATGGCCGAATTAAATTCCTCTAATTTTTGTCCCATATGCCCATCATATACTGGTGGCAGCAGGGATAGATAATGATCCGCCACCGGAAACAATGCTTCATGTTTTTAATCAGCTGGGAAAACACTTTATCAAAGTCAGAGACCGGGCCTTGAATAATGTGGTTTAGGCCTAAAAAGCCACCACCACCTCCGCCGTTGTCTCTCTCGATCGCTTGACCCAGCCCACACATTGCTCAATTGTCTCACGGTAGCAAAATTAATTATCCAACCCGTCGCCCGTATTTTTCAAGGATGACAGGCGCCGTCCGTCAGAATGACCCTAATATCCTCCTCTATACCTAAAGCCTCCATCCATTTAGGATGATGTAAAGGATTTGGATTATTTAATATAGATGTTAAAGATTGTTGTGGGGCTTCAGTACTGACAAGTTTGTCATTCATCATCTGCCCCGACTGTTTGTTTTGGATTTTTGTAATGATTTTTTGGAGGCTCGGCAGAGGCTAGGACACCCTCCAAACCAATAGGAGGGGTAGAGTCAGCCTGAGTGGAAGACACCTGTGGTCCTACCGGCTCAAGGTTTTGAATCCCGGAGAGGTCGGTCGAGTCACGGCTTTCCTCTTCCTCTGGGTAACGCTAAGGGGCACATCCAGCGATGATTGTAATTCCCCTGCGGCTCAGTGGAATGAGGTTCTTCCTGTTGTGAAATTGGATTGGAGGTGCCGATCCAACATCCTGGTCCAGAAAATTCTTGTACACAATTTTTCTAAAAGACAATAAAGAGGAATCTGTTATTTTACGTTTGTACCTCTTTTGCTGTATGCCATTGCTTTCGATAAGGCCACTTCATCAAAAGGAGGCAGATCATCGAAACCGCCTGAATAATCTTTTGGTAGTGGTTTTCATTGAGGCAATGACGTCAGCCAGCCACAAATCTGTTTTTGCCCTAATCTCCGAAGAATTTCCTCATTGGGAGAAGAGGGCTTAATGTAACTGACTGTAGCGTTCTTTATGCCTCAACATACCTTTGGCGGTTCCGGACCCGATAGCACCTCCAGATGATGAATGGCCTGGTACAATTGAAAATAGATTCTCTGGACGGCGGGGTAGACATCCTCCAAGTCAATAAAAACTCCGTGTATTTCTATAAAAATTAAAACAGGACTTTAGCTGTTCCCCAATCCCTATCACCACCAACAAAAAGGACAACACAACAACAACCAAGAAACCACCAACAAGAAAGAAAGAAAAATTGAAAAGATGACTCACCAAGGTTGATTGACTGTACTGTCCCTCAAGCCCCAGGATGTAACCAGAATTTTTACAGGATCTGAAGGTAAGTGTTTTTTAAAAAGGTAAGTATTTATTTTATTTTAACTAAAGGAAAGGATTGAAAAGGGAATATAATTGGTGAAAAGTAAAAAACTAAAAAAGTGCAATAAAAACTAAGTAACTGTAATTAAAACCTAGTGGAAAAAATATGTGAAAATATAAAAATACTGCAAAAAAACTTTAATAAAAAATTCAAAAAAGAAGGGAAAAAGGAGAAAAATGTGTGAAAATGTATGTAAAAATGTGTCTTATAAAGTAACAAAATAAATACTTACAATTCAGGATCCTGAAAACTAAAAAAGGTTAAAGCTAAGAAAAACAGTTAAAATATTCAATCTTTAATAAATATCATTAAAAAATTGCAAAAGGTTTTAAAATCAGGTAAGTAACAAACTTTCAGACCTAATCCTATCTTTTGTGCACTAAAAGAAAAAGAGATAAAAAAGGTTAGCAGGACTCCCTCTCCTGACGTTTCGCTCGGCTAGAGCTTTTTCAAAGGAGTGTTGAGCCCTGCTAGTGAAGGGATTTATATGTTTGGGCTTGTCCCAGGTGTTCGTTAGCCCCACCCTCTTAATTGACTTGGCTGTCGTGTGCTGCCCTTAAAGAGATAGCTAAAAAGAGAAGAGAAGGCAAAGTCCACAATAAATAATTAAAATCGAATTAAATAAATGCCCTAATCCCCAAAGAAAATTCATCCCCCTAGCTACACTCTCTAAAAACCAGCCCATAATGTATTTAAAAATAGGAATAAATAAATATTTAAACAAACACTAATCTAGTAGTAGCCTATTATAAAATTAAACAATAAGCTAAAATCTACTATGCGAATCAGTATCTAAATTTAAATAAATACCTAAATAAATAAATAAATAAGTAAATAAATACTGAAACCTCCATTTAGCTTTAAAATGATAAAAAATATCCTTAGGCTTAGTGCTTGCTATATAAAATATTGTGGGGTGCCGAGGAGACATCAGTGGACACTGGCTGGGTTAGGTTAGGGTTAATGGAGAAATAGTGTACCCGATTTGGGGTACACCAACACTGGTACACTCTGATGTCCAATATTACTATTTTTATACCCCGGCATCCCACTTATCCCTAAAAGCCAAAAAAATATTTAAATATCCCCTAAAAATATTTAAAATAGACCATTTTCTAAAACTCTAAAAAGACCATCAAGTAGTGTATAAATTAATTTAAATAAATTTTAAAACTACCTCAAAATTAGTCTAAAAATAGTTTCTAAAAAAAGGTCCCTAAAAAAATTCTAAAAAGGGTTAACAAATCTATACTAAAAATTGGCTTAAAAATACTAAAAGGGCTATCCATCTAGATAAAACTAGGAAAAGGAATAAAATTTAAAATTAGGAATTTAATAGGGCTAAAAAGAAACACACAAAGAAAATAAAATAACTAGGCCAATAGTGGAGAGGACATTATTAAATCTAATCTTGCTGCCCTCCCCACTATCTTAACATCAGGCTCTAGTTACTAAACAGCCCTACCCCCCCTGACTTTAAGTTTAGGGTTTGCAGTAGGGGTAGGCCCATCTAAAAACAACAGGAAGAAAGAGAGTCTTGTTTAGGGCCGGATGCCAGATAAGCCACCACCCCACGGACCTTAAGGTTAGTCCTAGGGAGGCAAGCCCATCTAGATCCGAGACCCCCATGAGTCAAACCAACCCCACCGCCGATTCTTTTGTAAGTATTGCCTTGGCCGATGAAGATGTTTTCTTTAAATTTAGATGAGCACGGGAACACGCCATCTACCAATTTAGAATGTTTTTAATGGCCGAATTAAATTCTCTAATTTTTGTCCCATATGCCCATCATATACTGGTGGCAGCAGGGATAGATAATGATCCGCCACCGGGAAACAATGCTTCATGTTTTAATCAGCTGGGAAACCACTTTATCAAAGTCAGAGACCGGCCTTGAATAATGTGGTTTAGGCCTAAAAAGCCACCACCACCTCCTCTGTCTCTCCCGATCGCTTGACCCAGCCCACACATTGCTCAATTGTCTCACCGTAGCAAAATTAATTATCCAACCCGTCGCCTGATTTTTTTAAGGATGACAGAGCCGTCTGCCCGAATGACCCTAATATCCTCCTCTATACCTAAAGCTCCATCCATTTAGGATGATGTAAAGGATTTGGATTATTTAATATAGATGTTAAAGATTGTTGTGGGCTTCAGTACTGACAAGTTTGTCATTCATCATCTGCCCCACTGTTTGTTTTGGATTTTTTTAATGATTTTTTGGAGGCTCGGCAGAGGTAGGACACCCTCCAAACCAATAGGGAGGGGGAGAGTCAGCCTGAGTGGAAGACACCTGTGGTCCCACCGGCTCAAGGTTTTGAATCCGGAGAGGTCGGTCGAGTCACGGCTTTCCTCTTCCTCTGGGTAACGCTTAAGGCACATCCAACGATGATTGTAATTCCCCTGCGGGTCAGTGGAATGAGGTTCTTCCTGTTGTGAAATTGGATTGAGGGTGCCGATCCAACATCCTGGTCCAGAAAATTCTTGTACACAATTTTTCTAAAAGACAAAAGAGGAATCTGTTATTTTACGCTTGTACCTCTTTTTGCTGTATGCCATTGCTTTGATAAGGCCACTTCATCAAAAGGAGGCAGATCATCCAAACCGCCTGAATAATCTTTTGGTAGTGGTTTTTCATTGAGGCAATGACGCCAGCCAGCCACAAAATTGTTTTTGCCCTAATCTCCAAGAATTTCCCTCATTGGGAGAAGAGGGCTTAATGTAGCTGACTGTACGTTCTTATGCCTCAACATACCTTTGGCGTTCCGGACCCGATAGCACCTCCAGATGATGAATGGCCTGGTACAATTGAAAATAGATTCTCTGGACCGCGGGTAGACATCCCCCAAGTCAATAAAACTCCGTGTATTTCTATAAAAATTAAAACAGGACTTTAGCTGTTCCCCAATCCCTATCACCACCAACAAAAAGGACAACACAACAACAACCAAGAAACCACCAACAAGAAAGAAAGAAAAATTGAAAAGATGACTCACCAAGGTTGATTGACTGTACTGTCCCTCAAGCCCCAGGATGTAACCAGAATTTTACAGGATCTGAAGGTAAGTGTTTTTAAAAGGTAAGTATTTATTTTATTTTAACTAAAGGAAAGGATTGAAAAGGGGAAAATAATTGGTGAAAAGTAAAACAAAAAAAGTAATAAAACTAAGTAACTGTAATTAAAACCTAGTGGAAAAAATATGTGAAAATATAAAAATACTGCAAAAACCTTTAATAAAAAATTCAAAAAAAAAAGGGAAAAGGAGAAAATGTGTGAAAATGTATGTAAAATGTGTCTTATAAAGTAACAAATAAATACTTACAATTAGGATCCTGAAAACTAAAAAAGGTTAAAGCTAAGAAAAAAAGTTAAAATATTCAATCTTTTAAAAAATATCATTAAAAAATTGCAAAAGGTTTTAAAATCAGGTAAGTAACAAACTTTCAGACCTAATCCTATCTTTTGTGCACTAAAAGAGAAAAGAGATAAAAAAGAGCAGGACTCCTCTCTCCAGCTGCTTGCAGAGCTTT
>NW_024376993.1:0-3257 GCF_016835505.1 Polypterus senegalus | reverse complement strand
AACTGTTCAAAACAGTTCATTTCTGTAAAAACTATGTCTAGTTTAAATGAAATGGTTGTTTTTTCACTCAACTTTAGATTTGGCCCAGCAAGTCAAAGGATTTCAAAAGTGAGTTTGAGATGTTGAAGGACTTTGAAAATGGTTGGGAAACCAAAAAGTTCTAACATAAGGGCGGGGTTTCACATTACAACTGCTTTTACCAGAGTATTTTGACTTTCCCAGAGTTTATTAGTAACCTGAATTATCATCCTTTCAAGCCCAGAACAATTTGGTACAATGGACGGTTTGTTTTCCACCAGAAACTGATCAAAACATTATTTCTGTAAAACTATGTCACAGATGTGTTTCGTGGTTCACAACATGGGTTAAGACTCATTGAGTTTCAGTCAACTTCAGTTTTGTCCATTGCAAGTTAATAGATTTCAAAAGGAGTTTAAGATGTGAAGTGCACTTTAAAAAAACAGTTGGAAACCATCCAAACAGTTCTAACCATAAGGGTACTGGGGATTTCATCATTTAGAACTGCTTTTACCAGAGTATTTTGACTTTACACAGCGCTAGGAGTTGAAGGTAACCTTATTTCACCAAAACGCTTCAGGGCCTGAAAATAATTTTTGTGTACACATGGTGACGCCTTGTTTTCCACAAAGGAAACTGTTCAAAACAGTTCATTTCTGTAAAAACTATGTCACAGATGTGTTTCAAGTGGTTTCACAACATAGAATTTAAGACTATTGATTTCCAACTCTTTTTTTTGCCATTGAATTTAAGGGGGATTTCAAAAAGGAGTTTAAGATGTGAAGTCCACTTGAAAAACAGTTGGGAAACCATCCAAACAGTTCTAACCATAGGGTGGGGGGGTTTACATTTAGAACTGTTTTTCCCAAGTATTTGACTTTCACAGGTGAGTTGAAGGTAACCCTTTTATTTCACCATAACCCGGGGGCCTAAAAAATTACTTTTTGTCCACATTTTAGTTTTTTTTTTCCCACCGGGAAAACTGTTAAAAAAGTTCATTTCTGTAAAAAACTTTTCCAGATGTGTTTCAAGTGGTTTCACAAATAGAAGTTAAGACTCTTTAAATTTAACCAATTAGTTTTTGCCAAATGAAAATGGAATTTAAAAAGGGTGAGTTTAGATTTTGAATTCATTTTGAAAACAGTGGGAAACCATCAAACAGTTTTTAACCCAAAAGGGTTTTTGGGATTTCATCATTTAGAACGTTTTACCAGAGTATTTTGACTTTACACACCCGCTAGAGTTGAAGGTAACCTTATTTCACCAAAACCCCCTTCGGGGCCTGAAAATAATTTTTGTGTACACATGTGTGACGTTTTTTTTCCAAGGAAACTGTTCAAAAAAGTTCATTTCTGTAAAAAACTATGTCGCAAAAGTTTTCATGGTTTCACAACATAGAAGTTAAGACTCATTGAGTTTCACTCAATTTTTTAGATTTGGCCCAATGAAGTAAAAGGGGGATTTCAAAAAGTGAGTTTGAGATGTTGAAGTGATTTGAAAATGGTTGGGAAACCATCCAAACATTTCCCCAACCAAAAAGGGTACTGGGGTTTCATATTTACAACTGCCTTTACCAGAGTATTTTGACTTTCCACAGAGTTATAGTTGAAGTTAACCTGAATTCATCATAACACTTTTCAAGCCCTGAGAACAACTTTGTGTACACATGTGTGACGGCTTGTTTTCCACCAGGAAACTGTTCAAAACAGTTCATTTCTGTAAAAAACTATGTCACTGATTTTTTTCAATGGTTTCACAACATAGAAGTTAAGACTCATTGAGTTTCACTCAACTTCAGTTTTGTCCATTGGAAGTTAATGGGATTTCAAAAAGTGAGTTTAAGATGTGAAGTGCACTTTAAAAAACAGTTGGGAAACCATCCAAACAGTTCTTAACCATAAGGGTACTGGGGATTTCATCATTTAGAACTGCTTTTACCAGAGTATTTTGACTTTACACAGCGTTAGAGTTGAAGGTAACCCTTTTATTTCACCAAAACGCGTTCAGGGCCTGGAAAATAACTTTGTGTACATTACGTGTGACGCCTTGTTTTCCACTAGGAAACTGTTCAAAACAGTTCATTTCTGTAAAAAACTATGTCGCAGAAGTGTTTCAAGTGGTTTCACAATATAGAAGTTAAGACTCATTGAGTTTCACTCAACTTCATTTTTTGTCCATTGCAAGTTAATGGGGATTTAAAAAAGTGAGTTTAAGATGTGAAATGCACTATAAAAAAACAGTTGGGAAAACCATCCAAACAGTTCTTAACCATAAGGGTACTGGGGATTTTATCATTTAGAACTGTTTTTACCATAGTTTTTTTGACTTTACACAGCGTTAGAGTTGAAGGTAACCTTTATTTCACCATAACGCGTTTCAGGGCCTGAAATTCACTTTGTGTACACATTTGTGACGCCTTGTTTTCCACCAGGAAACTGTTCAAAACAGTTCATTTCTGTAAGAAACTATGTCGCAGATGTTTTTCTCAAGTGGTTTCACAACATAGAAGTTAAGACTCATTGAGTTTCACTCAACTTCAGTTTTGTCCATTGCAAGTTAATGGGGATTTCAAAAGGTGAGTTTAACATTTGAAGTGCACTTTGAAAAACAGTTGGGAAACCATCCAAACAGTTCTTAACCATAAGGGTACTGGGGATTTCATCATTTAGAACTGCTTTTACCAGAGTACTTTGACTTTACACAGCGCTTAGAGTTGAAGGTAATCTTATTTCACCATAACGCGTTTCAGGGCCTGAAAATAACTTTGTGTACACATGTGTGACGCCTTGTTTTCCACCAGGAAACTGTTCAAAACAGTTCATTTCTGTAAAAAACTATGTCGCTGATGTTTTTCAAGTGGTTTCACAACATAGAAGTTAAGACTCATTGAGTTTCACTCAACTTTAGATTTGGCCCAATGCAAGTCAAAGGGGATTTCAAAAAGTGAGTTTGAGATGTTGAAGTGCACTTTGAAAAATGGTTGGGAAACCATCCAAACAGTTCTTAACCATAAGGGTACTGGGGGTTTCATCATTTACAACTGCCTTTACCAGAGTATTTTGACTTTCCACAGAGTTATAGTTGAAGTTAACCTGAATTCATCATAACACTTTTCAAGCCCTGAGAACAACTTTGTGTACACATGTGTGACGGTTTGTTTTCCCCGGAAACTGTTCAAAACAGTTCATTTCTGTAAAAAACTATGTAAGAGGGAAAGTGGTTTCACAAATGAAGTTAAA
>NW_024376992.1:0-6898 GCF_016835505.1 Polypterus senegalus | reverse complement strand
TGTCTGTGTGTCGTGTCTTTTTAACCCTTTTGGGGGGGTCCTCTTAGGGGGGCCGGACCCCCCGTAAAAAAGAAAAAGATGATTTTTGGGATTGTAATTTTTAAGACCTCATTTAGGCACCAAAGAGTTCAAAAACCGTGGGCCCCCAAAATCAGCCACTGGGGAACCGTAAAACCCGGGGGAAAACAAAACCCCGGGGAAAAAAAAGATTTAAAATCCCTTTGGGGACCCATCCATCCATCCATCCTTACCCAACCCTGTTTTCCTAACTACAGGGTCCGAGGGTCTGGGGGCCAATCCCAGCCAACACAGGGTGCAAGGCAGGAAACAAACCGGGGGCGCCAGCCCCCAGCCTACAATGGCCTTTAAAAAGAAAAATAAAAAGGTAGAAGTCATACAAATCAAAGTGCAGTAAAAAGACAAAGCAATGAACCCCAGAAAATAAAACCAGCAACATCACAAAAACCCCCCGACCCCCGGGGCCCGGGAAATAACCATGGGGACTGTGGGGCCCCCAGATTTACAGAGCGGGGGGCAGGTCCTAGTGGTGTTGGCGGTCCCCCCGCCTCTTGGGGAACCCAAAACACAGGGAAATTTCAGACCAGCATCTAACATCCCAAAAAAAAATGAAAAGAAAAAAAGTTTTCCCCGAAAAAAGTAACTTTAAGATAAATTAAAAAAAACCCAAAAAGCGAACAGGGACTCCCGGGTTTTGAACCCCACCCAAAGGTGGGAATCCTGGCTATAATAGAACCGAAAACCCGGAAACCTCTACAAGATTGGGGGTCCGTCTTTTTTGACCCCCTTACCCCTTAGGGGTCTTGATGTAAAAACCAGGGGCCCTGATTTTCATTCATGGAAACAAAGAGGGGCTTTTCAGATCCAAGGGCCAAACATTGGGAGGGCCCCCAAAAAAAACTCGATGACTTATAACTAGACATCCCGAGTGGTATTAAATGTTTCTCATATGGGGGGGCTGGGCAAAAAAAACTCAAAGTGATTTCAAAGTGTTCACAGTCTTTTTTTATAAAAAAACGGACCACCATAAGGTGGAGGAGGCAGGGGACCACTCGGCATGTCTGTCTGCCCGGCCTTGACACGAGTGCGGGAGAAAGCATCTCAGGGCACTGCGACAAACCCCCTTCTGTCACACACCCTGCTGGTGTCGGCTGAAAGGGACCCTGAAATCCACAGGAATGAAAAAGAAGTTTGGGACCGACTGGTGCCTGTGACCTGCCATTACGGTCAAACGCCGCGCGGAAGGGTAAGGCACAGATGACACTCGGGGAGCGTGGTGTACGCAGAAGGGAAAACACAGATTCCCAAAATATGCCCAAAATGACAGCATGGGACAGCAGCTATTGTTCCCCTTGGTTTCTTTGATAAAGTAAAGTTGTCACCCTTGGCCACCAAGTCACCGGTAAAACGAGGACGGCCATTCATCCGCCCAGTCCTAATCCCACCTGTCCGATTCCCCCAGCCGAGCTGTAGTGCTGACTTTTTCAAGCTTTGGCCTTCGCCACTGGGACCCTCGCTTTTTCCCAAGCTAGGGGGCCCCTGACCCCAGACCCCAAACATGAGCACACAAATGGGGTCGGGTTTCAAACCAAAGGGTGTTTATTACAAAATACCCTGCCCCCGCTGTGTGTGGTTTTTCTTCTTCTTCTTCTTCTTCTTCTTATTTTTCCCGCCACACCTACTCCCCCCATCGGGTGCCCGGATCTCTGCTGGGCTGTGACTCTGGGACGGAAAATGGGGTGCTTTTTAAATAGGACCGGGGGTACATCGGTCCGGGGCATCCCCTTTGGAATTCTTCTGCGTCACTAAATCACAAAGGATAGGAAGTGTAACTCCCTCGGTAAAGTGTGGAACCATGGCCCCCAAACGGGCTACACCACCCGGACTGAAATTTCCCCAGCATTCCCTGCTGGTGTCAAAAATTTGGGGCCCCAGGATGGGCCCCCAGTGTATGGGGGGGGGAGACAAAAACCTGGATATTCTTTCCCCCAGACCTTCCATATTTGGCACCCCTGTGTAAGAACTGGAACCAAGGGGAAAAGGTTTGGGGCACCCACCCGTTTATCTTTTTTCGGCTGAAAAAGTTTTTGGGGCATTGAAACAGTTTTTACAAAACAGAGCCCAAAAAAACAGAACTGCCTGCCTAAGCAAGGCGTGGCTTTATACACAGGGGGGAAAGAGTGTCCTCTGGGCGGAAAAGTGACATCATCCTTGGGGCGGAGGAAGTGACCTCATTCTTGGGGCGGCCCGGGGGTGATGTTCCTTCCCCAAAATGGGCTCCTGGTGGGTTTTCCCCGGGTAAGCCCAGAGAACTCAAAAAGGCGTCAGCGTCCCCCCCGGGCGATGTATAAACAGTACTGTCTAAGCCCTTGGCTCTTCCCCCCCCGGTGGGGCAAGACTCCCCCTCAGCCCAGACCCGTGGGTGGGGACCGAGGGGTGGGGGCCCCGGGGGGGGCATGGGTTGGCATGAAGGGCCCCCTGTGAGGGGCAGTATCTTGTACTGCTGCGGTCAAAACCACCGGGTGCCCCGTGGTTGACTCCTGTGAAGGCCATCCACTTCAGAGCATGACCCGTCACCAAGTAAACCCAGGACCAAAGAGGTAGTCCGCTGAGTCACCCCCATTTGATCCCAAACCTCTTTCTCCCACGCGCTACCGGGTCCCCCTGCCCAAACGTTTCGGCTCAGGTACGCGGGGTTTCAACCCCCGGCCTTTGGCTAAACCCACGGCCCCAAGCCTGTGTCCGGCTCCGTCTGGAAAAAAAAAAGGGAGAAAAAGTTGGGGGAAATCAAGATGGTGCTGAATGGGCCCCTTTTTTAAGCCCTGAATCCCCCCGGCTTTATCAGACCATACCACGTTTAGGGCTCTTTTCTTTGTCAAATTGGTCAAGGCCTCTCGGGGGGGCCCAAAACCCGGGTATCCCAAAACCAGAAAGGATTGGACTTGCAGCTTGGTTTTTCTTGGGGGGCCAAAATTATACTTCAACTTGGAACACTGGCCTCCGCCCCGGCCCCTGGTAGCCCAAATATTTGGCTTCTCTCAATCGAAGAAACATTTCTTGGGGTTGATCACGGGGGCCTCCCCCTTTCCCTTAATCCCGGGCCTGCTGTTGCCCCTTGGTGCTGGAATAGATAAAGCGTCATCAGATGGCACACAGACGGGGTTAGGGGGGGGGGCATTTTGTCCCCAGGCGTGAAAAATTTTTGGGCGTGTCCGAATGGGGACCCGATCGCCGTTCCCTGGATCTAGCTTTTTTCCCGGACCCCGTTAAAGGAACCCCAGTACCCTTTGTTTTCAGTGTAGTCAAAAATTTGGCTGGTCCCGTCCCCCGAGGAGTGTCCAGCGGGTGGGATAACAAAAAATCGGGGAAACTTGGTTGAGCCGGATCATTCAAAACCTCAACTGTCGTCAGGCGCAATAAAGGCGATGGGGCTGGCCCGGGGCTACTATTTTCCTCGTACTCCGGGGTCCAGCATTAAGCGATTTAGTTCCACTTCACTTTCTTTGCCCCCGAGTCTGGGGCCTCCGGATATCCCCCCGGGTAGTCCATGTTGAATCAGAGAGGCCCGACCTGGCTTTTCCCTTTCCCACCTCTGGGCCCCGGCGGATAGCTGCTTGAGCCCCTGTCTCTGTCGGGGGAATGGCTGTTGGCATTGGGCACTTATTTCCCCCAAGAGACCCAAGGCTGTCGGGGGGGGGATGGGATCCCTCTCCTTCCACCGGCAGCGGGTTTCATGATTTCGCTCAGCTGGTGTGTTTGGGGCTTTTCAAAAATGGGGAATCCCTTCCTCTCCTTAATTTGTGGGGCCTAGCCATTGGGGCAGTTTAGAGTGGGAAATTGGGACCAATACCATGGCCCCCGTCCCCGGTTGGCTCGGGATTCCCGGGTCATAAAAGCGGGGCCCGTGCGTTCGCCTCCTCTATATGACTTTTTTGAATGGTCTTTTGCATCAAATCTATCGCAATTGGGTATATTCCAAAAAAATTAGTGGAGGCTGTCCTCCCCCAAACCCCCTTTTAAAATATCCAATAAACCCGGGGGTTTTCTTCCCTATAGTAATTCAAAGGGGGAAGGGGAAACCCCTGAACTGAGGGAAATTCGGTAGGCAAAGAGGACAAGGGGGGGGGGTTGGTCCCAATTCCTCCCATCCTTTGACTACCTTATAGCATTTTTGCGAGGTTTTGGTTGAATCTCTCCCCCAGCCCACGGTTTGGGGTGATCCCCAGGTTTTAAACTTTATTTTCAGAACTTGGGTCTCCGGCGTTTCGAGGGGGAAAGGGGTTCCTTGGTCGTCAGGACTTCTTGGAATGCCCACCCTGAAAGACTCCTACTGTTCCTGCAATATTTTTATGGTAGCAGGGGCAATGGAGGGGGTTGGGGGCGGGGGTTTCATAATCCACGGGGCATATATATTTATATCCCCCGGGCTGGGGGCTCTAGGGGTCCCACTTTCCCCCCCAATCCTGTCAAAGGGCGTCAATAAGGGGGAAAGGGGGAAACAGAGAAAACCCGGGCCTTCCTGGAATTTGCGTTGACACTCGGACAGGAAATGCAAAAGCGTGAACCTCCTCATTAATCCCTGGCCAAAACGGGGCTTAAAGGGGCTTGTTTTTCGGGCGGATGGCCTCCAAAAAAGGTGAGTGGGGTAACTTCCAAACCTGCGGTGGTCCGGGACAAAAACCCCGGGCCTTCCCCCCATGTTCCAACCCGATCAATAATTCTTATCCCGACAAAGTGGGGTCCCCCAGGGGAAATCGTCGTTGGCCCTTAAAGTGCATTCTTTATGGCTTCAAATTCATTCCACTGTTCTCTCTTGAAAAAGCGGAGGCCCCTAAACTGAAAGTGCAACTCGGGGAAACGGGTCGGTCGACCTGGGGGGGAAACCCCCCTGCTGCCGGATGGATGGGGTAGTAGCCAGCGGTCGGGGGGGTCTTGTCCTCTCTTGGCCTACGCCCCCCCTGTCGGCTGTTCGGTGTGGAAACAGCTTGGGTGAAACTTTTTCATCATACGAGGCCAAAAGCTTTTGGGGGTCTTTCTAAACTACACGTTACTGTCAGACCAGTCCCCCGGGATTGGAAGCGGAGGATCGGGGGTACCTTATAAAAACTCGAAGGGTTCCTCGAGACATCGTAAACGGGGGTATTTCAGGGGGAAACTCCGTGTATACATTTTAGCTGGTCTTTTTTTTAATCCATTTTGCGGGAACAAACGGGACAACGACAGACCCGTTACTGCGAATCAAAAGGCTGTTATCATATGTCCCTTTAAAAAAAGCTCTCCCCTATTTTATCCCCCGGGGTTTTCTAAGGGCACACAAACCCCCCGCCATTTCCCCCACGGGCCCCCCTTGTTCCCCACAATTCAAAAAGGCGGCCCCGACCGGAACAGGCTCTGGATTCGTGGAAGGGACTGCTTTTTTTGGACTCTCCGGGGAGTCCACAGGGGGTGTTCTCCTTCCGGGTTTCACAGCCCGGTCTGGGGTTGCAAGGCTGTACAGCTCGTCCATAGAATGGAATTAGCCCCGGCGTGGGCAAATTTCCCGGGGTATCCGCTGTAGCAGCAAAAAAAGGCCACTTGCTGCAGTATTTGCAAGGGGGCAAATCAAATGGCGTGCCACTCACCCACCTGTTAGAGGCCATAGCCTGCTCCAGCCCTTTGTTTGGGGTTTAAAATCCCCGTCTATTATATTCTTCCCTGCGGCCGGGGACAGCCCCTTAACAGGGACCTTGGTCCCGAGGAAACTTTGGCTCCTACCCCGAAGAGCATACTGGCCCTTTTGTTTTTTTCCCAGAAGCCAGCCCCGCCGGGGTCCCCCCTACCTTCTCCAGGATGGGGGCCCGGGTTATGCTTTCGTGGAGCAGGCCTCACCCCGCGTCCTTCCCGACCCTCCGGCCCCCCCAAGGGTTCGGCCCCGGGACTCCCCCACCGGTTCCGAAAAATTTGTCCCCGGGGTTCGGGGCAACCCCCATTACGCCCACAAAAACTGGAGACCAAATTGGAAAGGTTTGGGCAACCACCCGTTTATCACGGTTTCCGGCTGCAAAAGTCTTTGGGCTTTTAAACAGTTGTTTACAACAATAAAACAGGCCCCGCCTAAGCAAAAGGGGTGAGCTTTTGACAGAGGCGGAAATGATTCCTCTGGGGGGCTTTTTCACCTTGGGGCGGCGGAAATGACCTCATTCGGGGCGGACAAATGTCCTTCCTGGGAAAAGGCGGCTCCTGGGGGATTTCCGGGTAAACTGAGAGAACTCAGAAATGGCCCCCCCTGGGCAGATGTATAAACAGTACTGTCAAGCCCCCTTCCCGCTGCTTCCCAAAAAAGGGGTTGTGACACCTGCCCCGGTAAGGATCCAAGTCAAGTCCGGGGTGGGGCCCTGTCCTCCTTGTCCCCCACATCTTAAAGGATGAGTTTAAATTTTTTTTCAAGTCCAAGTTTTGGCCCCTTGCGTCTTTTCCCGTGGGTTTCATTCCCGGTTTGCGTTTTTTTTGGGGTTTTATAAGTCTTTTGCCCACACTGGTGCTTAACAATGGAGCTCTTTCGGGGGTAAAGCTTACGGCGCATCCTACGTCCATTTGTCAAACCAAGATGGTTGTGCGGGTGATCCACCTTCCATGTCTCGGGCTATTTCACAAAAAGGGGGTTAAAATTGTTGAATATGTAATCCAATTCGCGTTTTGAGGGTTTTAAAAACGTTCAAATGCAGAAACTTGCGTCAGTTTATCGTCATCGAAAAAAAAAACTCCCAAGTCCAATGTCCCCTTTTAAGAATTTTGGGAAAATCAAAGTAAAAAAGTTGAAAAAAATCAAAAAACTTAAAAAGGGGGAGGAAGCCCTTTTTCCTTATATTTTGCAGAAATCCCACCTAAAAAAATTGCTTCG